>NW_027439314.1:77500-87500 GCF_964188355.1 Buteo buteo
GACCCACCCTTCCTACCCGACCGTCCTCCTTAGGCCCGGTCTCCCTAGGCGACGATCCGGGATAGAACCCGTTCCCCCACCAGTACTCTGGGCCCGTGGCGGAACCCTTTGTGACGCGCCAGTGTTCCGCCTGCTGTCCCTACGGGCGCGCGGTGTTAGATCCCGGCCCCCCATCCTGACCCTCCAGGGTAGGCCCGGTATCCCTACCTGATGCTCCGGGGTAGGCCTGGCGTTGCTTCCCAGCGCTCTGGTGTAGTACCGGTACCCCCGCCCGGTACTCCGGGGCAGTACCCCTGCCCCCGCCCGGTACTCCGGGGTAGTACCCGTATACCGCCGCCCGGTACTCCGGGGCAGTACCCGTGAGCCCGCCCGGTACTCCGGGGTAGTACCCGTATACCCCCGCACGGTACTCCGGGGCAGTACCCGTATACCCCCGCCCGGTACCCCGGGGTAGTACCCGTGTACCCCCGTCAGTACTCCGGGGCAGTACCGGTACCCCCGCCCGGTACTCCGGGGAAGTACCCATATACCTCCACCCGTTCCTCCGGGGCAGTACCCGCATACCCCCGCCCGGTACTCCGGGGTAGTACCCGTATACCCCCGCCCGGTACTCCGGGGCAGTACCCGTGAGCCCGCCCGGTACTCCGGGGTAGTACCCGTATACCCCCGCCCGGTACTCTGGGGCAGTACCCGTGTACCCCCGTCAGTACTCTGGGGCAGTACCGGTACCCCCGCCCGGTACGCCGGGGGAAAAACTGCTGTCCCTACGGGCGCGCGAGTTTAGACCCAGCCTTCCTACCCGACCCTCCGCCTTACGCCCGGTGTCCCCAGGCGACGTTCCGGGATAGAACCCGTTCCCCCACCAGTACTCTGGGCCCGTGGCGGAACCCTTTGTGATGTGCCGGAGTTCTACCTGCTGTCCCTACGGGCACGCGGCGATGGATCCCGGCCCCCCATCCTGACCCTCCAGGGTAGGCCCGGCCACCCTACCTGACCCTCTGGGGTCAGCCCGGTATCCCTACCCGACGCTCCGGGGTAGGCCTGACGCCCCTACCTCATCCTCCGGGGTAGTACCCGTACCCCTACCGGTGCTCCGGGATACACCTGCTGTCCCTACAGGCGCTCCGGGGTAGGCCCGGCCACCCTACCTGACCCTCTGGGGTCAGCCCGGTGTCCCTACCCGACGCTCTGGGGTACGCCTGGCGCCCCTACCTCATGCTCCGGGGTAGTACCGGTACCCCTGCCGGTGCTCCGGGGTACACCTGCTGTCCCTACAGGCGCTCCGGGGTAGGCCCGGCCACCCTACCTGACCCTCTGGGGTCAGCCCGGTATCCCTACCCGACGCTCCGGGGTAGGCCTGGCGCCCCTACCTCATGCTCCGGGGTAGTACCGGTACCCCTACCGGTGCTCCGGGGTACACCTGCGGTCCCTACAGGCGCTCCGGGGTAGGCCCGGCCACCCTACCTGACCCTCTGGGGTCAGCCCGGTATCCCTACCCGACGCTCCGGGGTAGGCCTGGCGCCCCTTCCTCATCCTCCGGGGTAGTACCGGTACCCCTACCGGTGCTCCGGGGTACACCTGCGGTCCCTACAGGCGCTCCGGGGTAGGCCCGGCCACCCTACCTGACCCTCTGGCGTCAGCCCGGTGTCCCTACCCGACGCTCCGGGGTAGGCCTGGCGCCCATTCCTCATCCTCCGGGGTAGTACCGGTACCCCTACCGGTGCTCCGGGGTACACCTGCGGTCCCTACAGGCGCTCCGGGGTAGGCCCGGCCACCCTACCTGACCCTCTGGGGTCAGCCCGGTATCCCTACCCGACGCTCCGGGGTAGGCCTGGCGCCCCTACCTCATCCTCCGGGGTAGTACCGGTACCCCTGCCGGTGCTCCGGGATACCCCTGCTGTCCCTACAGGCGCTCCGGGGTAGGCCCGGCCACCCTACCTGACCCTCTGGGGTCAGCCCGGTGTCCCTACCCGACGCTCCGGGGTAGGCCTGGCGCCCCTTCCTCATCCTCCGGGGTAGTACCGGTACCCCTACCGGTGCTCCGGGGTACACCTGCGGTCCCTACAGGCGCTCCGGGGTAGGCCCGGCCACCCTACCTGACCCTCTGGGGTCAGCCCGGTATCCCTACCCGACGCTCCGGGGTAGGCCTGGCGCCCCTACCTCATCCTCCGGGGTAGTGCCGGTACCCCTGCCGGTGCTCCGGGGTACACCTGCGGTCCCTACAGGCGCTCCGGGGTAGGCCCGGCCACCCTACCTGACCCTCTGGGGTCAGCCCGGTATCCCTACCCGACGCTCCGGGGTAGGCCTGGCGCCCCTACCTCATCCTCCGGGGTAGTGCCGGTACCCCTACCGGTGCTGCGGGGTACACCTGCGGTCCCTACAGGCGCTCCGGGGTAGGCCCGGCCACCCTACCTGACCCTCTGGGGTCAGCCCGGTATCCCTACCCGACGCTCCGGGGTAGGCCTGGCGCCCCTACCTCATCCTCCGGGGTAGTGCCGGTACCCCTGCCGGTGCTCCGGGGTACACCTGCGGTCCCTACAGGCGCTCCGGGGTAGGCCCGGCCACCCTACCTGGCCCTCTGGGGTCAGCCCGGTATCCCTACCCGACGCTCCGGGGTAGGCCTGGCGCCCCTACCTCATGCTCCGGGGTAGTGCCGGTACCCCTACCGGTGCTCCGGGGTACACCTGCGGTCCCTACAGGCGCTCCGGGGTAGGCCCGGCCACCCTACCTGACCCTCTGGGGTCAGCCCGGTGTCCCTACCCGACGCTCCGGGGTAGGCCTGGCGCCCCTACCTCATCCTCCGGGGTAGTACCGGTACCCCTGCCGGTGCTCCGGGGTACACCTGCGGTCCCTACAGGCGCTCCGGGGTAGGCCCGGCCACCCTACCTGACCCTCTGGGGTCAGCCCGGTATCCCTACCCGACGCTCCGGGGTAGGCCTGGCGCCCCTACCTCATCCACCGGGGTATTGCCGGTACCCCTACCGGTGCTCCGGGGTACACCTGCGGTCCCTACAGGCGCTCCGGGGTAGGCCCGGCCACCCTACCTGACCCTCTGGGGTCAGCCCGGTATCCCTACCCGACGCTCCGGGGTAGGCCTGGCGCCCCTACCTCATCCTCCGGGGTAGTGCCGGTACCCCTGCCGGTGCTCCGGGGTACACCTGCGGTCCCTACAGGCGCTCCGGGGTAGGCCCGGCCACCCTACCTGACCCTCTGGGGTCAGCCCGGTATCCCTACCCGACGCTCCGGGGTAGGCCTGGCGCCCCTACCTCATCCACCGGGGTAGTGCCGGTACCCCTACCGGTGCTCCGGGGTACACCTGCGGTCCCTACAGGCGCTCCGGGGTAGGCCCGGCCACCCTACCTGACCCTCTGGGGTCAGCCCGGTATCCCTACCCGACGCTCCGGGGTAGGCCTGGCGCCCCTTCCTCATCCTCCGGGGTAGTGCCGGTACCCCTACCGGTGCTCCGGGGTACACCTGCTGTCCCTACAGGCGCTCCGGGGTAGGCCCGGCCACCCTACCTGACCCTCTGGGGTCAGCCCGGTATCCCTACCCGACGCTCCGGGGTAGGCCTGGCGCCCCTACCTCATCCTCCGGGGTAGTGCCGGTACCCCTGCCGGTGCTCCGGGGTACACCTGCGGTCCCTACAGGTGCTCCGGGGTAGGCCCGGCCACCCTACCTGACCCTCTGGGGTCAGCCCGGTATCCCTACCCGACGCTCCGGGGTAGGCCTGGCGCCCCTACCTCATCCTCCGGGGTAGTGCCGGTACCCCTACCGGTGCTCCGGGGTACACCTGCGGTCCCTACAGGCGCTCCGGGGTAGGCCCGGCCACCCTACCTGACCCTCTGGGGGTCAGCCCGGTATCCCTACCTGATGCTCCGGGGTAGTCCTGGCCTCCTTACCTGTGTCTCCGGGTAAACCTGGCCACGCTGCAGGGTCGGCCTGCACTCCCTGGCCGCGCTACGGGCCGGTCCTGATTAGTGTATTAAGACCGCTCCGCGATTCCACTTTCTTAAAATTTATTGTGTCTGACAGCTTGTCTTTTACCGCGCACGCAGGCAGGCAGGCAGGCAGGCACGCGTCAAAAACGTGAGAGCAAAGCGTTACCCGCAGTCGGTGTACTTTATCGGTAACGACTTCTTCGGGAAGAGGCGCCGACGCTGCTCTCTCGTCTCTGTACGAGTCGGTGGCCGTCCGGGTACCGCGTGGCACCGTTGGCGTGGGATCCGCTCCTAAACGAATACAGAAGAATCGATACGCTATGAATCGTCATCGATTGAAGTTATTAACAGTTGACGAGCGATGCTGGATTGTATCGTTTATGGAGCGTCACCTACCGACTGATTTAGCGCTACGCGGTAATACGCTTTCTGGCAGTTCCTTAAATAACAAAACTCATTCGTTCACGCACGCTAGGTGTGCGTCCCTTCGTTAATAGCCGGAGAAGGAATACGTACGTACGTACGTACCTACCAGCGGATCGTCACGGATTGAATGTGACTCGATTAGTAGTCACCAGTATTATAAATTACCGACTCCTAAAGTTTGATTGCGGCACTCCTTTAGGACCTTGCGACGCTCTTGGTTAACGTTAGCGTTCTCCGGCCCCTGCGTTATCGCGCATTAACTGTTCATTGGCCTCCGAGGGACGGCGGTCTCGCAGGCCTCTGAAGAAAGCCAGTCGGCTGCCTGACAAGCGGTCCCTGTGGCCGAGGCCGACTTAGCCGAGCATCCTCGGAGACGACGAGCTCGCGTGGCCGCCGTGCCGGCTGACCGGCCCACCCCGGGGCCGTTTCCCCCCCGCTCCCGTCGCCGAAGGAGCGCGCCCCCCGCCACCGCCTAAGGCCGCTGGGACCTTCCTCACCGCTCGAACGCATCCCGCCGGCGACGGAGCCGCTGATGCCCCTCTGTCGGAAGCGCGGCGCGCCTCTCCGGCAGCCCTGGCTGGGGCCCTGGAGCCCCAGGTCTCTGCCCAGGCCGAGGCACGCGGCTGCTGCTTTGCCAGGGACGGGTCCGACCGGGAGCCGAGCGCATCGCCCGTAGGCAGGCACGGGCGCAGGCCGGACGTCGAAGCGGCCGACCACCCGGGCTGTAACAGAGAAAGCGGCGTTAGCGACACCGTTACAAATCTTTCTCATTTCCACCTGCGTGCGCGCCCGCACCCCGCCAAAACAGGCCCCCGGCCCGAACGCCCACCGCCTGCTGCTGCAGCCGCTCACCCGCCCTTAGACACACGCACGCGCACGCACGCACTGCCCCCCCCCATTCGAGTCCCCGCCCCAAACACCTCCCGCCCGCCACCGCACCCACTCGCACGGGGCTACACACGTGCGCACCCCCCCCCCGCAACCGGCCCCCCCCAGCCCAAACCCTCCACCCGCTGCCCCGCTCACAGTCGTGCGCTCAAAACGCACACGCGCGCAGCCCCCCCCCCCCCCCCCCCCCCCGCCCGAAACAGGGCCCCGGGCCGACACCCCCCACCCCCGTCACCCCGGGCCCGCCGCTGCACGCACACACACACCGCCCCCCCGCCCTCCCGCCACGCAGTTCGCGCCGAGCCTGGCTGCCCCTGCTCCCCCCTTCCGCCACCAGGCTTGCCGCCCCCGGTGGTGGAAGGCGGGAGACTTTAGGACCCTGCGGCGTCCCTGCCGGCTCCGTGCCCGGGCGGGAGAGGGGAGCCCCCCCGGTGCCCTGCCGTCTCTAAACCCCAGCTGCCGAGTCCCTATCCTGCCGCACCCGTGGCCCCGCTCCCGCCTTTCTTTCTCAGCCAGCCACGCACTCGCCCTGCTCCACTCCCGCCCGCCCCCGCCGCGGGGGGAAAACTAAAGGACCGGGGGGGTGGGACGGGGACGGGGACGGGGGAGAGAAGTAAAAAAAATAAAACTCCAACCGATCCAAACAGAAGCCTTCTCCGAAAAGACACACCGTCCCCCCTCGCCAGCCTGCCTCTGCGCCAGGCTCCCCGCCTGCTCGCCAGCCGCTCTCGCCCTGCTCCACTCCCGCCCGCCCCCGCCGCGGGGGGAAAACTAAACGACCGGGGGGGGGGGGGACGGGGACGGGGACGGGGACGGGGGAGAGAAGTAAAAAAAATAAAACTCCAACCGATCCAAACAGAAGCCTTCTCCGAAAAGACACACCGTCCCCCCTCGCCAGCCTGCCTCTGCGCCAGGCTCCCCGCCTGCTCGCCAGCCGCTCTCGCCCTGCTCCATTCCTGCCCGCCCCCGCCGCGGGGGGAAAACTAAACGACCGGGGGGGGGGGGGACGGGGACGGGGACGGGGACGGGGGAGAGAAGTAAAAAAAATAAAACTCCAACCGATCCAAACAGAAGCCTTCTCCGAAAAGACACACCGTCCCCCCTCGCCAGCCTGCCTCTGCGCCAGGCTCCCCGCCTGCTCGCCAGCCGCTCTCGCCCTGCTCCACTCCTGCCCGCCCCCGCCGCGGGGGGAAAACTAAACGACCGGGGGGGGGGGGGACGGGGACGGGGACGGGGACGGGGGAGAGAAGTAAAAAAAATAAAACTCCAACCGATCCAAACAGAAGCCTTCTCCGAAAAGACACACCGTCCCCCCTCGCCAGCCTACCTCTGCGCCAGGCTCCCCGCCTGCTCGCCAGCCGCTCTCGCCCCCCCTCTTTTCTAGCCTCCTTTCCCCGCCGCTGCTGCCGCCGCGACTGAGCAGCAGACCGTTGCCGTGGCGGGAAACACCACAGTTTCCGGGGGCCCCGTTGCCGGGCTGCAGACCACCCCACCCAGCCACCCGCCCCCCAACCCCCCGTCTCCAGGGCGCCGGAAAGTCTGTGATCGGGTGGGGCCGGGGGAGGGGGGGGGGGGGGGGGCTGCACCTACTGGCCTGCAGGTCCGGGACTGCAGCGCGGGGAGGGAGGGGGAGCACACCGGTGCAGGGGTGCGTGTAGCTGTGTGTGCCTGCGTCGCGTTCTGTGTGTGTGTGTGTGTGTGTGTGTGCGCGCGCCTCTGAGCGCGCGTGTGTCACCGGGGGGGGGGGGGTGGCAGTGCCTGCAGGATCGCAGATATGTATTTTAAAGTATTTATTTTATGAAAAAAAAGGAAAACGTCAAAAAAACACCAAAAAAAACCAGGCGGGGGGGGGGAGAAAAATTAAAAACAACCCCCCAAAAAAAGCCCAAGACCGCAAAAACCAAAACCAAAAGTCGGCGAGCACCCAGCAGCGCCGGGACCCGAACCTGAACCTGGCAAGGGGCTACCAGTCCTGAAGGCACCCAGTGAACAGCGAACTCGCGCCGGGGAGCCGGGCAGTTTGTGCCGGGGGCTGCCACCTCTGCCCGGACCCCGCCGACAGAATATGGTTGGGGGGGGGGGGGGCAGCAGCGGAGCAGAGGGGCTGGCTGGTGTGGTGAAGCTGGCAAGTGCCTGGCAGCCACCGGCTCGGAATAGGTGCGTGCACGTGCATGAGAACGACGAGGGTGGGGGGGGGGTGTGTGTGTGTCAGGAAACAAAAATTATTTTGAAAACTGGTTGTCGTTAATATTGTATTAATATTTCCCGCCGGAATCAATAAAGGTGAAATAACTCTTGCATCAGACAGTACGTTTAAACGTGCTCCCTTGGTGTAGAAGTGGTTCAAACTCGGGAAGGGGAGGGGGAAAGAAATGCCGTCCGGGAGAACCGGGAGAGGGTGGCCCTTTTAATCAGATTTGCTAAAATCTCAAAAGAAAGAAAAAAAAAAAAAAACCGAAAAAAACGAACCAAAAACAGGCGCACCTGCCCCCCCCGCCCCCCCCCGCCCAAGGGGCACCGAACGGCTGCCAGGTCTACCCGGCTCCGCGGGCGGCCGCCAGGTCTACCCGGCTCCGGAGGCCGGCGCGGCCGCCGGCGGCGCCCGGAGGACGCGGGGTGTCGCTGCCGCAGCGGCCGGTGAAAAGGGCCGCCAGGTCTACCCGGCTCCGCGGGCGGCCGCCAGGTCTACCCGGCTCCGGAGGCCGGCGCGGCCGCCGGCGGCGCCCGGAGGACGCGGGGTGTCGCTGCCGCAGCGGCCGGTGAAAAGGGCCGCCAGGTCTACCCGGCTCCGCGGGCGGCCGCCAGGTCTACCCGGCTCCGGAGGCCGGCGCGGCCGCCGGCGGCGCCCGGAGGACGCGGGGTGTCGCTGCCGCAGCGGCCGGTGAAAAGGGCCGCCAGGTCTACCCGGCTCCGCGGGCGGCCGCCAGGTCTACCCGGCTCCGGAGGCCGGCGCGGCCGCCGGCGGCGCCCGGAGGACGCGGGGTGTCGCTGCCGCAGCGGCCGGTGAAAAGGGCTGCCAGGTCTACCCGGCTCCGCGGGCGGCCGCCAGGTCTACCCGGCTCCGGAGGCCGGCGCGGCCGCCGGCGGCGCCCGGAGGACGCGGGGTGTCGCTGCCGCAGCGGCCGGTGAAAAGAGCCGCCAGGTCTACCCGGCTCCGCGGGCGGCCGCCAGGTCTACCCGGCTCCGGAGGCCGGCGCGGCCGCCGGCGGCGCCCGGAGGACGCGGGGTGTCGCTGCCGCAGCGGCCGGTGAAAAGAGCCGCCAGGTCTACCCGGCTCCGCGGGCGGCCGCCAGGTCTACCCGGCTCCGGAGGCCGGCGCGGCCGCCGGCGGCGCCCGGAGGACGCGGGGTGTCGCTGCCGCAGCGGCCGGTGAAAAGAGCCGCCAGGTCTACCCGGCTCCGGCGGGACTTAGCCGCATTTCGGGGGCGGGGAGGTAGACCTGATAGCCCCGCCACTTTCTCGGAGCTGGCCAAGGGGTCGCTGTTTTTCGCTGCCTCCAGTTACGTCATCGTAAAAGTCGGTGTCATTGGCGGGTCTCCCCGGTGGGCAGGGACGGCACTCTTGGAGCCGGCCGGGGGCGGGGACGTGATCTCCCGTACTATAGGAGGTAGTGGTGACTCGTGCACGGAGCAGCGCTAGTGAGCGGCTGCAAGGCTTACGGCTCAGCCGGCGAAGTGGAGCGCTGGGCGGCCGTTGTGGTGGTGGTTTTGCCTGGTGGTTCGGCTCGTTTTCTGTCTGTTCGGCCGGTTGGTCTCTCCCGGTGTTTTCCAAGTAAGCCAGCCGGGCGCCTGCGAGGGTCTGGCAGGCTGGCGGTGGCTGTTGACCCGAGTGGTGCGAGAGGTGCAAAGGTGGATTCCGCAGGGCATAGCCCGGTGGCCGGCGGCGGCCACCGGCACTCGAACGCTGGAAGACCGGGTGGAGCCGAGCCTGCCTCGGCTTTCCCCCGGCCCCGGAGGGCCCGATGATGGCAAAGGTGGAGCGCTGGTATATGCGAGGGCAGCTGCCCGTGAGCATCCAGCCCGCCGCGGCTGCCGCCGCCTCCTGAGGGCCTGGTGATGGGCGGGCGAGGTGGCGGCACCTCGTCCTTTGACTCTGGCCTTAAGCTGGAGCGGGCAGAGCGGCAGCCGGTCCCGGTGGCTGGCAGCCGGATGCAGACGGCTGGGGGTTCTCGTGCGTGCCGCAGCTTCCCCCCAGCCCCCGAGGGCCCGATGATGGCACAGGTGAGAGGCCGCAGCGCCTCGTCCTGTTTTTGCCGGCATGAGCCACGCGTGGGCGGCCTGTGGTGTCCGGCCTGCCCCGGCTTGCCTGGTTGCAGGAGGGCTCGGTGGAAAGGTCTGCAGCGCTGTACCGGGTTTAGAGGTGGCGGCACCTCATCGCGTTTTCTCCGGCCTTAAGCTGGAGCCCATGCACGAATTGGGCAGAGTGCAAGCGGCAGCCGGTCCCGGTGGCTGGCAGCCGGATGCAGACGGCTGGGGGTTCTCGTGCGTGCCGCAGCTTCCCCCCAGCCCCCGAGGGCCCGATGATGGCACAGGTGAGAGGCCGCAGCGCCTCGTCCTGTTTCTGCCGGCATGAGCCACGCGTGGGCGGCCTGTGGTGTCCGGCCTGCCCCGGCTTGCCTGGTTGCAGGAGGGCTCGGTGGAAAGGTCTGCAGCGCTGTACCGGGTTAGAGGTGGCGGCACCTCATCGCGTTTTCTCCGGCCTTAAGCTGGAGCCCATGCACGAATTGGGCAGAGTGCAAGCGGCAGCCG
>NW_027439314.1:92500-95000 GCF_964188355.1 Buteo buteo
GGCTGGGGCCGCCGCGTCCCCGCCGTCACCCCGCTTCTCGCCTCCGCTGGCGCCCGCCGCCGGCCGGCGCCCTTCTCCGGGGACCGGCCCCGCCTCGCCCGACGGCGGTCCGCTGCCGGGGAGGTTTTGGGGCGCGGCCCTCGGGGCCAAGAGGGGCGCCCCCGGTCAGAGCGCGGGCGGCAGTGCGCGGGAAGGGGGGACGCCGGCGCGGGGTGTGACGAGCCCCGCCGGCCGAGCCCGCTCGGGCAAGGAGGAAGAAGCGGCGAGCGGCGGTGAGGACGGGGCAGCAGGGCGCGAGCGGCGCGAGAGGAGAGGGTCCTCCGGGGTCGCGGGAGGCGTCTCCCGCGGCCCTGCCCGCACCTTGTCGGGCTGCTGCGAAGCAGCCCGGCCGGCCGCGCAGGGGAAAGGCCTCCGGGCATTCCGGGCGGGTGCGTGGCGCCGGGTGGGGCGGCGGCGGCCGTTCCCCCCCGCACCTCTCCCCACGAGGGAGCCGGGGCGGGGGGGGCGCTCTGCCGCCGCCGCCTCCTCTGGTGGGCGAGGCCCCCGCCGGGCTGTGTCCCGCGCCAGCGGGCGGCCCGAGCCACGGCTCTCCTCCCGGGCGCAGCGCCGGGCTACTGAGGGAAACCCCGGGCCCCGGGAAGGAGGACGTGGTGGTGGCGGTGGATGTCGGGCGCGCCCCCGCGGGCGGACGCTCCCCCGAGGGCGGCAGCGGGGGAGGCACCCCCGCGGGGCCTTCAGGTCGTTTCCCTCACCCCAGGGCCAGGTACCTAGCGTCCGCGCCTCCGCGGCCCTCCCTCGGCGAGCCCGGGGGTCGAAGGCCGTGGAGCCGGGCGGAGGTTTAAAGACGCGGGCGGCTCGATGCGACCCGGGGGGCGGCCGGGCGGCGGTGCCTTAAAGGGGCCGGGAGTTCCTCCCACGAAGGCCCTGGTGGGCTGCTGCCCGTGCTCATCCCGCGGGCAGCCGTGCCGGGGAGGGGTCCCGCTGCCCCCTCCTCTCCGCGGTCCGGTCTCGGTGGAGACCGCGGTGCGGTCGGCCGTAGCCGGCCTGCCTGCCTCGAAACGGGCGGCCCCGGCGTGAGCGCGGGCTCACTGCCCGGGGTGGCGGGTCCCCGCGGTGGGGGCTCGCTGGGCGGCTGCCGGGCCGCCGCGACTCCGTCGCAGCGCTGCGCCGCGCTGCGCTCCGTTCCCCCCCTCGCCCTGGCGAGCGCTCGGCGGTCTCCCGCCACTGGCTGCTGGCAAGGGCGGCACCCCGGCTGAGCGGCGGCGGCGCCGCTCGGCCTGTCGGTCGGCCGGAGGGCGCCCGGTGCCGGCCGCGGCTGTCCCGTCCCGGGCCCTGCCCGCCGCTTCCCCGTCGCGCTTCCCGGCCGCGCCGGGCAGGTGGGCGGGGGCGGGCGGGGGCACCCCACGCGCGGTCTCCGCGTGGAAACGGGGAGAGCGGGCGCTGTCCCCGGCTTAGCGCCGTCCGCCTTCCACCTGGGGCGTGCCCGTGGAAGGGGCCGAGGCGAGAAGCGGTGGCGGTGGTTCCGGGAGGGCAGCCGCTCTGGTGCGGCAGCGGGTGCCGTCCGGCAGGCCGCGGGCGGTGCGTCGCCGGCTCTGGCGGTTGCCGCCTCTTGGAGCCGCTGGCGTGGCCGCGGAGTTGCCGTCGGGACGAGCCCGGGGGAGCTGGCTGTCGTAGCGCGGCGCAGCCGGCACGGAGGCGTGCGCGGGGCCGGTGGGGCTCCCCGCTGCTGCCCCGCAGCAGCAGCAGCCGTGTCGTCCGGAGCGTGGTGGGCAGGCCGCGCGCGGTCGGGTGCATCGCTGCCTCTGCCCAGAGGCCGGGCCGAGCCCGTGCGCCTGGGCCGCCTCCGATGCGAGCAAGGCATTTCCCAGGCCGGTCGGGAGCGCGGGCTCCCCAGCCTCGCCGCTCGGAGTTTTCCGTTCCTTTCCCCCCCCCCTTTCTCTGTGTGTGCTCGTACGGTCAGCAGAGGCGCGGCTTCTCCGTCGTGCTGCGCCGTGCCCCCTCCGCGCGTGCGGAGGGGGGTGGGCGGGCGGGCGGTGGGCCATCCTCCGGAGGGGCCGCTCGCCTGTGGCGAAGCGGTCCTGGCCCCCTCGCGCGTGCGGGGCGGTGCCGAAAGCCAGACAACTCTTAGCGGTGGATCACTCGGCTCGTGCGTCGATGAAGAACGCAGCTAGCTGCGAGAATTAATGTGAATTGCAGGACACATTGATCATCGACACTTCGAACGCACTTGCGGCCCCGGGTTCCTCCCGGGGCTACGCCTGTCTGAGCGTCGCTTGACGATCAATCGCCCGTCTGTGCCGCCGCCCCTCGCCTCGCGGCGGGGCGGCGGTCGCAGCGGCGCGGCTGGGGCGCCTCGCAGGCCCGCGCGCGCGCGGCCCCGGGCCCGGGGAGTCGTTCCCCGCAGCCCGGCGGCGGCCGCTGCCAAGGGCCTTCGTCCCCCTAAATCGAGACTCGGGGAGCGCTCCGAAGCTCCCCGCTCCTGGAGCACCCGCTGGTCGGA
>NW_027439314.1:102500-112500 GCF_964188355.1 Buteo buteo
GACGATCCGGGATAGAACCCGTTCCCCCACCAGTACTCTGGGCCCGTGGCGGAACCCTTTGTGACGCGCCAGTGTTCCGCCTGCTGTCCCTACGGGCGCGCGGTGTTAGATCCCGGCCCCCCATCCTGACCCTCCAGGGTAGGCCCGGTATCCCTACCTGATGCTCCGGGGTAGGCCTGGCGTTGCTTCCCAGCGCTCTGGTGTAGTACCGGTACCCCCGCCCGGTACTCCGGGGCAGTACCCCTGCCCCCGCCCGGTACTCCGGGGTAGTACCCGTATACCGCCGCCCGGTACTCCGGGGCAGTACCCGTGAGCCCGCCCGGTACTCCGGGGTAGTACCCGTATACCCCCGCACGGTACTCCGGGGCAGTACCCGTATACCCCCGCCCGGTACCCCGGGGTAGTACCCGTGTACCCCCGTCAGTACTCCGGGGCAGTACCGGTACCCCCGCCCGGTACTCCGGGGAAGTACCCATATACCTCCACCCGTTCCTCCGGGGCAGTACCCGCATACCCCCGCCCGGTACTCCGGGGTAGTACCCGTATACCCCCGCCCGGTACTCCGGGGCAGTACCCGTGAGCCCGCCCGGTACTCCGGGGTAGTACCCGTATACCCCCGCCCGGTACTCTGGGGCAGTACCCGTGTACCCCCGTCAGTACTCTGGGGCAGTACCGGTACCCCCGCCCGGTACGCCGGGGGAAAAACTGCTGTCCCTACGGGCGCGCGAGTTTAGACCCAGCCTTCCTACCCGACCCTCCGCCTTACGCCCGGTGTCCCCAGGCGACGTTCCGGGATAGAACCCGTTCCCCCACCAGTACTCTGGGCCCGTGGCGGAACCCTTTGTGATGTGCCGGAGTTCTACCTGCTGTCCCTACGGGCACGCGGCGATGGATCCCGGCCCCCCATCCTGACCCTCCAGGGTAGGCCCGGCCACCCTACCTGACCCTCTGGGGTCAGCCCGGTATCCCTACCCGACGCTCCGGGGTAGGCCTGACGCCCCTACCTCATCCTCCGGGGTAGTACCCGTACCCCTACCGGTGCTCCGGGATACACCTGCTGTCCCTACAGGCGCTCCGGGGTAGGCCCGGCCACCCTACCTGACCCTCTGGGGTCAGCCCGGTGTCCCTACCCGACGCTCTGGGGTACGCCTGGCGCCCCTACCTCATGCTCCGGGGTAGTACCGGTACCCCTGCCGGTGCTCCGGGGTACACCTGCTGTCCCTACAGGCGCTCCGGGGTAGGCCCGGCCACCCTACCTGACCCTCTGGGGTCAGCCCGGTATCCCTACCCGACGCTCCGGGGTAGGCCTGGCGCCCCTACCTCATGCTCCGGGGTAGTACCGGTACCCCTACCGGTGCTCCGGGGTACACCTGCGGTCCCTACAGGCGCTCCGGGGTAGGCCCGGCCACCCTACCTGACCCTCTGGGGTCAGCCCGGTATCCCTACCCGACGCTCCGGGGTAGGCCTGGCGCCCCTTCCTCATCCTCCGGGGTAGTACCGGTACCCCTACCGGTGCTCCGGGGTACACCTGCGGTCCCTACAGGCGCTCCGGGGTAGGCCCGGCCACCCTACCTGACCCTCTGGCGTCAGCCCGGTGTCCCTACCCGACGCTCCGGGGTAGGCCTGGCGCCCATTCCTCATCCTCCGGGGTAGTACCGGTACCCCTACCGGTGCTCCGGGGTACACCTGCGGTCCCTACAGGCGCTCCGGGGTAGGCCCGGCCACCCTACCTGACCCTCTGGGGTCAGCCCGGTATCCCTACCCGACGCTCCGGGGTAGGCCTGGCGCCCCTACCTCATCCTCCGGGGTAGTACCGGTACCCCTGCCGGTGCTCCGGGATACCCCTGCTGTCCCTACAGGCGCTCCGGGGTAGGCCCGGCCACCCTACCTGACCCTCTGGGGTCAGCCCGGTGTCCCTACCCGACGCTCCGGGGTAGGCCTGGCGCCCCTTCCTCATCCTCCGGGGTAGTACCGGTACCCCTACCGGTGCTCCGGGGTACACCTGCGGTCCCTACAGGCGCTCCGGGGTAGGCCCGGCCACCCTACCTGACCCTCTGGGGTCAGCCCGGTATCCCTACCCGACGCTCCGGGGTAGGCCTGGCGCCCCTACCTCATCCTCCGGGGTAGTGCCGGTACCCCTGCCGGTGCTCCGGGGTACACCTGCGGTCCCTACAGGCGCTCCGGGGTAGGCCCGGCCACCCTACCTGACCCTCTGGGGTCAGCCCGGTATCCCTACCCGACGCTCCGGGGTAGGCCTGGCGCCCCTACCTCATCCTCCGGGGTAGTGCCGGTACCCCTACCGGTGCTGCGGGGTACACCTGCGGTCCCTACAGGCGCTCCGGGGTAGGCCCGGCCACCCTACCTGACCCTCTGGGGTCAGCCCGGTATCCCTACCCGACGCTCCGGGGTAGGCCTGGCGCCCCTACCTCATCCTCCGGGGTAGTGCCGGTACCCCTGCCGGTGCTCCGGGGTACACCTGCGGTCCCTACAGGCGCTCCGGGGTAGGCCCGGCCACCCTACCTGGCCCTCTGGGGTCAGCCCGGTATCCCTACCCGACGCTCCGGGGTAGGCCTGGCGCCCCTACCTCATGCTCCGGGGTAGTGCCGGTACCCCTACCGGTGCTCCGGGGTACACCTGCGGTCCCTACAGGCGCTCCGGGGTAGGCCCGGCCACCCTACCTGACCCTCTGGGGTCAGCCCGGTGTCCCTACCCGACGCTCCGGGGTAGGCCTGGCGCCCCTACCTCATCCTCCGGGGTAGTACCGGTACCCCTGCCGGTGCTCCGGGGTACACCTGCGGTCCCTACAGGCGCTCCGGGGTAGGCCCGGCCACCCTACCTGACCCTCTGGGGTCAGCCCGGTATCCCTACCCGACGCTCCGGGGTAGGCCTGGCGCCCCTACCTCATCCACCGGGGTATTGCCGGTACCCCTACCGGTGCTCCGGGGTACACCTGCGGTCCCTACAGGCGCTCCGGGGTAGGCCCGGCCACCCTACCTGACCCTCTGGGGTCAGCCCGGTATCCCTACCCGACGCTCCGGGGTAGGCCTGGCGCCCCTACCTCATCCTCCGGGGTAGTGCCGGTACCCCTGCCGGTGCTCCGGGGTACACCTGCGGTCCCTACAGGCGCTCCGGGGTAGGCCCGGCCACCCTACCTGACCCTCTGGGGTCAGCCCGGTATCCCTACCCGACGCTCCGGGGTAGGCCTGGCGCCCCTACCTCATCCACCGGGGTAGTGCCGGTACCCCTACCGGTGCTCCGGGGTACACCTGCGGTCCCTACAGGCGCTCCGGGGTAGGCCCGGCCACCCTACCTGACCCTCTGGGGTCAGCCCGGTATCCCTACCCGACGCTCCGGGGTAGGCCTGGCGCCCCTTCCTCATCCTCCGGGGTAGTGCCGGTACCCCTACCGGTGCTCCGGGGTACACCTGCTGTCCCTACAGGCGCTCCGGGGTAGGCCCGGCCACCCTACCTGACCCTCTGGGGTCAGCCCGGTATCCCTACCCGACGCTCCGGGGTAGGCCTGGCGCCCCTACCTCATCCTCCGGGGTAGTGCCGGTACCCCTGCCGGTGCTCCGGGGTACACCTGCGGTCCCTACAGGTGCTCCGGGGTAGGCCCGGCCACCCTACCTGACCCTCTGGGGTCAGCCCGGTATCCCTACCCGACGCTCCGGGGTAGGCCTGGCGCCCCTACCTCATCCTCCGGGGTAGTGCCGGTACCCCTACCGGTGCTCCGGGGTACACCTGCGGTCCCTACAGGCGCTCCGGGGTAGGCCCGGCCACCCTACCTGACCCTCTGGGGGTCAGCCCGGTATCCCTACCTGATGCTCCGGGGTAGTCCTGGCCTCCTTACCTGTGTCTCCGGGTAAACCTGGCCACGCTGCAGGGTCGGCCTGCACTCCCTGGCCGCGCTACGGGCCGGTCCTGATTAGTGTATTAAGACCGCTCCGCGATTCCACTTTCTTAAAATTTATTGTGTCTGACAGCTTGTCTTTTACCGCGCACGCAGGCAGGCAGGCAGGCAGGCACGCGTCAAAAACGTGAGAGCAAAGCGTTACCCGCAGTCGGTGTACTTTATCGGTAACGACTTCTTCGGGAAGAGGCGCCGACGCTGCTCTCTCGTCTCTGTACGAGTCGGTGGCCGTCCGGGTACCGCGTGGCACCGTTGGCGTGGGATCCGCTCCTAAACGAATACAGAAGAATCGATACGCTATGAATCGTCATCGATTGAAGTTATTAACAGTTGACGAGCGATGCTGGATTGTATCGTTTATGGAGCGTCACCTACCGACTGATTTAGCGCTACGCGGTAATACGCTTTCTGGCAGTTCCTTAAATAACAAAACTCATTCGTTCACGCACGCTAGGTGTGCGTCCCTTCGTTAATAGCCGGAGAAGGAATACGTACGTACGTACGTACCTACCAGCGGATCGTCACGGATTGAATGTGACTCGATTAGTAGTCACCAGTATTATAAATTACCGACTCCTAAAGTTTGATTGCGGCACTCCTTTAGGACCTTGCGACGCTCTTGGTTAACGTTAGCGTTCTCCGGCCCCTGCGTTATCGCGCATTAACTGTTCATTGGCCTCCGAGGGACGGCGGTCTCGCAGGCCTCTGAAGAAAGCCAGTCGGCTGCCTGACAAGCGGTCCCTGTGGCCGAGGCCGACTTAGCCGAGCATCCTCGGAGACGACGAGCTCGCGTGGCCGCCGTGCCGGCTGACCGGCCCACCCCGGGGCCGTTTCCCCCCCGCTCCCGTCGCCGAAGGAGCGCGCCCCCCGCCACCGCCTAAGGCCGCTGGGACCTTCCTCACCGCTCGAACGCATCCCGCCGGCGACGGAGCCGCTGATGCCCCTCTGTCGGAAGCGCGGCGCGCCTCTCCGGCAGCCCTGGCTGGGGCCCTGGAGCCCCAGGTCTCTGCCCAGGCCGAGGCACGCGGCTGCTGCTTTGCCAGGGACGGGTCCGACCGGGAGCCGAGCGCATCGCCCGTAGGCAGGCACGGGCGCAGGCCGGACGTCGAAGCGGCCGACCACCCGGGCTGTAACAGAGAAAGCGGCGTTAGCGACACCGTTACAAATCTTTCTCATTTCCACCTGCGTGCGCGCCCGCACCCCGCCAAAACAGGCCCCCGGCCCGAACGCCCACCGCCTGCTGCTGCAGCCGCTCACCCGCCCTTAGACACACGCACGCGCACGCACGCACTGCCCCCCCCCATTCGAGTCCCCGCCCCAAACACCTCCCGCCCGCCACCGCACCCACTCGCACGGGGCTACACACGTGCGCACCCCCCCCCCGCAACCGGCCCCCCCCAGCCCAAACCCTCCACCCGCTGCCCCGCTCACAGTCGTGCGCTCAAAACGCACACGCGCGCAGCCCCCCCCCCCCCCCCCCCCCCCGCCCGAAACAGGGCCCCGGGCCGACACCCCCCACCCCCGTCACCCCGGGCCCGCCGCTGCACGCACACACACACCGCCCCCCCGCCCTCCCGCCACGCAGTTCGCGCCGAGCCTGGCTGCCCCTGCTCCCCCCTTCCGCCACCAGGCTTGCCGCCCCCGGTGGTGGAAGGCGGGAGACTTTAGGACCCTGCGGCGTCCCTGCCGGCTCCGTGCCCGGGCGGGAGAGGGGAGCCCCCCCGGTGCCCTGCCGTCTCTAAACCCCAGCTGCCGAGTCCCTATCCTGCCGCACCCGTGGCCCCGCTCCCGCCTTTCTTTCTCAGCCAGCCACGCACTCGCCCTGCTCCACTCCCGCCCGCCCCCGCCGCGGGGGGAAAACTAAAGGACCGGGGGGGTGGGACGGGGACGGGGACGGGGGAGAGAAGTAAAAAAAATAAAACTCCAACCGATCCAAACAGAAGCCTTCTCCGAAAAGACACACCGTCCCCCCTCGCCAGCCTGCCTCTGCGCCAGGCTCCCCGCCTGCTCGCCAGCCGCTCTCGCCCTGCTCCACTCCCGCCCGCCCCCGCCGCGGGGGGAAAACTAAACGACCGGGGGGGGGGGGGACGGGGACGGGGACGGGGACGGGGGAGAGAAGTAAAAAAAATAAAACTCCAACCGATCCAAACAGAAGCCTTCTCCGAAAAGACACACCGTCCCCCCTCGCCAGCCTGCCTCTGCGCCAGGCTCCCCGCCTGCTCGCCAGCCGCTCTCGCCCTGCTCCATTCCTGCCCGCCCCCGCCGCGGGGGGAAAACTAAACGACCGGGGGGGGGGGGGACGGGGACGGGGACGGGGACGGGGGAGAGAAGTAAAAAAAATAAAACTCCAACCGATCCAAACAGAAGCCTTCTCCGAAAAGACACACCGTCCCCCCTCGCCAGCCTGCCTCTGCGCCAGGCTCCCCGCCTGCTCGCCAGCCGCTCTCGCCCTGCTCCACTCCTGCCCGCCCCCGCCGCGGGGGGAAAACTAAACGACCGGGGGGGGGGGGGACGGGGACGGGGACGGGGACGGGGGAGAGAAGTAAAAAAAATAAAACTCCAACCGATCCAAACAGAAGCCTTCTCCGAAAAGACACACCGTCCCCCCTCGCCAGCCTACCTCTGCGCCAGGCTCCCCGCCTGCTCGCCAGCCGCTCTCGCCCCCCCTCTTTTCTAGCCTCCTTTCCCCGCCGCTGCTGCCGCCGCGACTGAGCAGCAGACCGTTGCCGTGGCGGGAAACACCACAGTTTCCGGGGGCCCCGTTGCCGGGCTGCAGACCACCCCACCCAGCCACCCGCCCCCCAACCCCCCGTCTCCAGGGCGCCGGAAAGTCTGTGATCGGGTGGGGCCGGGGGAGGGGGGGGGGGGGGGGGCTGCACCTACTGGCCTGCAGGTCCGGGACTGCAGCGCGGGGAGGGAGGGGGAGCACACCGGTGCAGGGGTGCGTGTAGCTGTGTGTGCCTGCGTCGCGTTCTGTGTGTGTGTGTGTGTGTGTGTGTGCGCGCGCCTCTGAGCGCGCGTGTGTCACCGGGGGGGGGGGGGTGGCAGTGCCTGCAGGATCGCAGATATGTATTTTAAAGTATTTATTTTATGAAAAAAAAGGAAAACGTCAAAAAAACACCAAAAAAAACCAGGCGGGGGGGGGGAGAAAAATTAAAAACAACCCCCCAAAAAAAGCCCAAGACCGCAAAAACCAAAACCAAAAGTCGGCGAGCACCCAGCAGCGCCGGGACCCGAACCTGAACCTGGCAAGGGGCTACCAGTCCTGAAGGCACCCAGTGAACAGCGAACTCGCGCCGGGGAGCCGGGCAGTTTGTGCCGGGGGCTGCCACCTCTGCCCGGACCCCGCCGACAGAATATGGTTGGGGGGGGGGGGGGCAGCAGCGGAGCAGAGGGGCTGGCTGGTGTGGTGAAGCTGGCAAGTGCCTGGCAGCCACCGGCTCGGAATAGGTGCGTGCACGTGCATGAGAACGACGAGGGTGGGGGGGGGGTGTGTGTGTGTCAGGAAACAAAAATTATTTTGAAAACTGGTTGTCGTTAATATTGTATTAATATTTCCCGCCGGAATCAATAAAGGTGAAATAACTCTTGCATCAGACAGTACGTTTAAACGTGCTCCCTTGGTGTAGAAGTGGTTCAAACTCGGGAAGGGGAGGGGGAAAGAAATGCCGTCCGGGAGAACCGGGAGAGGGTGGCCCTTTTAATCAGATTTGCTAAAATCTCAAAAGAAAGAAAAAAAAAAAAAAACCGAAAAAAACGAACCAAAAACAGGCGCACCTGCCCCCCCCGCCCCCCCCCGCCCAAGGGGCACCGAACGGCTGCCAGGTCTACCCGGCTCCGCGGGCGGCCGCCAGGTCTACCCGGCTCCGGAGGCCGGCGCGGCCGCCGGCGGCGCCCGGAGGACGCGGGGTGTCGCTGCCGCAGCGGCCGGTGAAAAGGGCCGCCAGGTCTACCCGGCTCCGCGGGCGGCCGCCAGGTCTACCCGGCTCCGGAGGCCGGCGCGGCCGCCGGCGGCGCCCGGAGGACGCGGGGTGTCGCTGCCGCAGCGGCCGGTGAAAAGGGCCGCCAGGTCTACCCGGCTCCGCGGGCGGCCGCCAGGTCTACCCGGCTCCGGAGGCCGGCGCGGCCGCCGGCGGCGCCCGGAGGACGCGGGGTGTCGCTGCCGCAGCGGCCGGTGAAAAGGGCCGCCAGGTCTACCCGGCTCCGCGGGCGGCCGCCAGGTCTACCCGGCTCCGGAGGCCGGCGCGGCCGCCGGCGGCGCCCGGAGGACGCGGGGTGTCGCTGCCGCAGCGGCCGGTGAAAAGGGCTGCCAGGTCTACCCGGCTCCGCGGGCGGCCGCCAGGTCTACCCGGCTCCGGAGGCCGGCGCGGCCGCCGGCGGCGCCCGGAGGACGCGGGGTGTCGCTGCCGCAGCGGCCGGTGAAAAGAGCCGCCAGGTCTACCCGGCTCCGCGGGCGGCCGCCAGGTCTACCCGGCTCCGGAGGCCGGCGCGGCCGCCGGCGGCGCCCGGAGGACGCGGGGTGTCGCTGCCGCAGCGGCCGGTGAAAAGAGCCGCCAGGTCTACCCGGCTCCGCGGGCGGCCGCCAGGTCTACCCGGCTCCGGAGGCCGGCGCGGCCGCCGGCGGCGCCCGGAGGACGCGGGGTGTCGCTGCCGCAGCGGCCGGTGAAAAGAGCCGCCAGGTCTACCCGGCTCCGGCGGGACTTAGCCGCATTTCGGGGGCGGGGAGGTAGACCTGATAGCCCCGCCACTTTCTCGGAGCTGGCCAAGGGGTCGCTGTTTTTCGCTGCCTCCAGTTACGTCATCGTAAAAGTCGGTGTCATTGGCGGGTCTCCCCGGTGGGCAGGGACGGCACTCTTGGAGCCGGCCGGGGGCGGGGACGTGATCTCCCGTACTATAGGAGGTAGTGGTGACTCGTGCACGGAGCAGCGCTAGTGAGCGGCTGCAAGGCTTACGGCTCAGCCGGCGAAGTGGAGCGCTGGGCGGCCGTTGTGGTGGTGGTTTTGCCTGGTGGTTCGGCTCGTTTTCTGTCTGTTCGGCCGGTTGGTCTCTCCCGGTGTTTTCCAAGTAAGCCAGCCGGGCGCCTGCGAGGGTCTGGCAGGCTGGCGGTGGCTGTTGACCCGAGTGGTGCGAGAGGTGCAAAGGTGGATTCCGCAGGGCATAGCCCGGTGGCCGGCGGCGGCCACCGGCACTCGAACGCTGGAAGACCGGGTGGAGCCGAGCCTGCCTCGGCTTTCCCCCGGCCCCGGAGGGCCCGATGATGGCAAAGGTGGAGCGCTGGTATATGCGAGGGCAGCTGCCCGTGAGCATCCAGCCCGCCGCGGCTGCCGCCGCCTCCTGAGGGCCTGGTGATGGGCGGGCGAGGTGGCGGCACCTCGTCCTTTGACTCTGGCCTTAAGCTGGAGCGGGCAGAGCGGCAGCCGGTCCCGGTGGCTGGCAGCCGGATGCAGACGGCTGGGGGTTCTCGTGCGTGCCGCAGCTTCCCCCCAGCCCCCGAGGGCCCGATGATGGCACAGGTGAGAGGCCGCAGCGCCTCGTCCTGTTTCTGCCGGCATGAGCCACGCGTGGGCGGCCTGTGGTGTCCGGCCTGCCCCGGCTTGCCTGGTTGCAGGAGGGCTCGGTGGAAAGGTCTGCAGCGCTGTACCGGGTTTAGAGGTGGCGGCACCTCATCGCGTTTTCTCCGGCCTTAAGCTGGAGCCCATGCACGAATTGGGCAGAGTGCAAGCGGCAGCCGGTCCCGGTGGCTGGCAGCCGGATGCAGACGGCTGGGGGTTCTCGTGCGTGCCGCAGCTTCCCCCCAGCCCCCGAGGGCCCGATGATGGCACAGGTGAGAGGCCGCAGCGCCTCGTCCTGTTTCTGCCGGCATGAGCCACGCGTGGGCGGCCTGTGGTGTCCGGCCTGCCCCGGCTTGCCTGGTTGCAGGAGGGCTCGGTGGAAAGGTCTGCAGCGCTGTACCGGGTTAGAGGTGGCGGCACCTCATCGCGTTTTCTCCGGCCTTAAGCTGGAGCCCATGCACGAATTGGGCAGAGTGCAAGCGGCAGCCGGTCCCGGTGGCTGGCAGCCGGATGCAGACGGCTGGGGGTTCTCGTGCGTG
>NW_027439314.1:117500-120000 GCF_964188355.1 Buteo buteo
CGCCCGCCGCCGGCCGGCGCCCTTCTCCGGGGACCGGCCCCGCCTCGCCCGACGGCGGTCCGCTGCCGGGGAGGTTTTGGGGCGCGGCCCTCGGGGCCAAGAGGGGCGCCCCCGGTCAGAGCGCGGGCGGCAGTGCGCGGGAAGGGGGGACGCCGGCGCGGGGTGTGACGAGCCCCGCCGGCCGAGCCCGCTCGGGCAAGGAGGAAGAAGCGGCGAGCGGCGGTGAGGACGGGGCAGCAGGGCGCGAGCGGCGCGAGAGGAGAGGGTCCTCCGGGGTCGCGGGAGGCGTCTCCCGCGGCCCTGCCCGCACCTTGTCGGGCTGCTGCGAAGCAGCCCGGCCGGCCGCGCAGGGGAAAGGCCTCCGGGCATTCCGGGCGGGTGCGTGGCGCCGGGTGGGGCGGCGGCGGCCGTTCCCCCCCGCACCTCTCCCCACGAGGGAGCCGGGGCGGGGGGGGCGCTCTGCCGCCGCCGCCTCCTCTGGTGGGCGAGGCCCCCGCCGGGCTGTGTCCCGCGCCAGCGGGCGGCCCGAGCCACGGCTCTCCTCCCGGGCGCAGCGCCGGGCTACTGAGGGAAACCCCGGGCCCCGGGAAGGAGGACGTGGTGGTGGCGGTGGATGTCGGGCGCGCCCCCGCGGGCGGACGCTCCCCCGAGGGCGGCAGCGGGGGAGGCACCCCCGCGGGGCCTTCAGGTCGTTTCCCTCACCCCAGGGCCAGGTACCTAGCGTCCGCGCCTCCGCGGCCCTCCCTCGGCGAGCCCGGGGGTCGAAGGCCGTGGAGCCGGGCGGAGGTTTAAAGACGCGGGCGGCTCGATGCGACCCGGGGGGCGGCCGGGCGGCGGTGCCTTAAAGGGGCCGGGAGTTCCTCCCACGAAGGCCCTGGTGGGCTGCTGCCCGTGCTCATCCCGCGGGCAGCCGTGCCGGGGAGGGGTCCCGCTGCCCCCTCCTCTCCGCGGTCCGGTCTCGGTGGAGACCGCGGTGCGGTCGGCCGTAGCCGGCCTGCCTGCCTCGAAACGGGCGGCCCCGGCGTGAGCGCGGGCTCACTGCCCGGGGTGGCGGGTCCCCGCGGTGGGGGCTCGCTGGGCGGCTGCCGGGCCGCCGCGACTCCGTCGCAGCGCTGCGCCGCGCTGCGCTCCGTTCCCCCCCTCGCCCTGGCGAGCGCTCGGCGGTCTCCCGCCACTGGCTGCTGGCAAGGGCGGCACCCCGGCTGAGCGGCGGCGGCGCCGCTCGGCCTGTCGGTCGGCCGGAGGGCGCCCGGTGCCGGCCGCGGCTGTCCCGTCCCGGGCCCTGCCCGCCGCTTCCCCGTCGCGCTTCCCGGCCGCGCCGGGCAGGTGGGCGGGGGCGGGCGGGGGCACCCCACGCGCGGTCTCCGCGTGGAAACGGGGAGAGCGGGCGCTGTCCCCGGCTTAGCGCCGTCCGCCTTCCACCTGGGGCGTGCCCGTGGAAGGGGCCGAGGCGAGAAGCGGTGGCGGTGGTTCCGGGAGGGCAGCCGCTCTGGTGCGGCAGCGGGTGCCGTCCGGCAGGCCGCGGGCGGTGCGTCGCCGGCTCTGGCGGTTGCCGCCTCTTGGAGCCGCTGGCGTGGCCGCGGAGTTGCCGTCGGGACGAGCCCGGGGGAGCTGGCTGTCGTAGCGCGGCGCAGCCGGCACGGAGGCGTGCGCGGGGCCGGTGGGGCTCCCCGCTGCTGCCCCGCAGCAGCAGCAGCCGTGTCGTCCGGAGCGTGGTGGGCAGGCCGCGCGCGGTCGGGTGCATCGCTGCCTCTGCCCAGAGGCCGGGCCGAGCCCGTGCGCCTGGGCCGCCTCCGATGCGAGCAAGGCATTTCCCAGGCCGGTCGGGAGCGCGGGCTCCCCAGCCTCGCCGCTCGGAGTTTTCCGTTCCTTTCCCCCCCCCCTTTCTCTGTGTGTGCTCGTACGGTCAGCAGAGGCGCGGCTTCTCCGTCGTGCTGCGCCGTGCCCCCTCCGCGCGTGCGGAGGGGGGTGGGCGGGCGGGCGGTGGGCCATCCTCCGGAGGGGCCGCTCGCCTGTGGCGAAGCGGTCCTGGCCCCCTCGCGCGTGCGGGGCGGTGCCGAAAGCCAGACAACTCTTAGCGGTGGATCACTCGGCTCGTGCGTCGATGAAGAACGCAGCTAGCTGCGAGAATTAATGTGAATTGCAGGACACATTGATCATCGACACTTCGAACGCACTTGCGGCCCCGGGTTCCTCCCGGGGCTACGCCTGTCTGAGCGTCGCTTGACGATCAATCGCCCGTCTGTGCCGCCGCCCCTCGCCTCGCGGCGGGGCGGCGGTCGCAGCGGCGCGGCTGGGGCGCCTCGCAGGCCCGCGCGCGCGCGGCCCCGGGCCCGGGGAGTCGTTCCCCGCAGCCCGGCGGCGGCCGCTGCCAAGGGCCTTCGTCCCCCTAAATCGAGACTCGGGGAGCGCTCCGAAGCTCCCCGCTCCTGGAGCACCCGCTGGTCGGAGCTCGTCCCGCCGGGGCCGTCAGGGTTCGTCGAGCCGGTCGGGCCTGGCG
>NW_027439314.1:127500-137500 GCF_964188355.1 Buteo buteo
CCCGCCCGGTACTCCGGGGTAGTACCCGTATACCCCCGCCCGGTACTCCGGGGCAGTACCCGTGAGCCCGCCCGGTACTCCGGGGTAGTACCCGTATACCCCCGCCCGGTACTCTGGGGCAGTACCCGTGTACCCCCGTCAGTACTCTGGGGCAGTACCGGTACCCCCGCCCGGTACGCCGGGGGAAAAACTGCTGTCCCTACGGGCGCGCGAGTTTAGACCCAGCCTTCCTACCCGACCCTCCGCCTTACGCCCGGTGTCCCCAGGCGACGTTCCGGGATAGAACCCGTTCCCCCACCAGTACTCTGGGCCCGTGGCGGAACCCTTTGTGATGTGCCGGAGTTCTACCTGCTGTCCCTACGGGCACGCGGCGATGGATCCCGGCCCCCCATCCTGACCCTCCAGGGTAGGCCCGGCCACCCTACCTGACCCTCTGGGGTCAGCCCGGTATCCCTACCCGACGCTCCGGGGTAGGCCTGACGCCCCTACCTCATCCTCCGGGGTAGTACCCGTACCCCTACCGGTGCTCCGGGATACACCTGCTGTCCCTACAGGCGCTCCGGGGTAGGCCCGGCCACCCTACCTGACCCTCTGGGGTCAGCCCGGTGTCCCTACCCGACGCTCTGGGGTACGCCTGGCGCCCCTACCTCATGCTCCGGGGTAGTACCGGTACCCCTGCCGGTGCTCCGGGGTACACCTGCTGTCCCTACAGGCGCTCCGGGGTAGGCCCGGCCACCCTACCTGACCCTCTGGGGTCAGCCCGGTATCCCTACCCGACGCTCCGGGGTAGGCCTGGCGCCCCT
Organism: Buteo buteo; assembly: GCF_964188355.1. NCBI lineage: Eukaryota > Metazoa > Chordata > Aves > Accipitriformes > Accipitridae > Buteo > Buteo buteo. The sequence continues at coordinate 128,304 of NW_027439314.1, forward strand.
ACCTCATGCTCCGGGGTAGTACCGGTACCCCTACCGGTGCTCCGGGGTACACCTGCGGTCCCTACAGGCGCTCCGGGGTAGGCCCGGCCACCCTACCTGACCCTCTGGGGTCAGCCCGGTATCCCTACCCGACGCTCCGGGGTAGGCCTGGCGCCCCTTCCTCATCCTCCGGGGTAGTACCGGTACCCCTACCGGTGCTCCGGGGTACACCTGCGGTCCCTACAGGCGCTCCGGGGTAGGCCCGGCCACCCTACCTGACCCTCTGGCGTCAGCCCGGTGTCCCTACCCGACGCTCCGGGGTAGGCCTGGCGCCCATTCCTCATCCTCCGGGGTAGTACCGGTACCCCTACCGGTGCTCCGGGGTACACCTGCGGTCCCTACAGGCGCTCCGGGGTAGGCCCGGCCACCCTACCTGACCCTCTGGGGTCAGCCCGGTATCCCTACCCGACGCTCCGGGGTAGGCCTGGCGCCCCTACCTCATCCTCCGGGGTAGTACCGGTACCCCTGCCGGTGCTCCGGGATACCCCTGCTGTCCCTACAGGCGCTCCGGGGTAGGCCCGGCCACCCTACCTGACCCTCTGGGGTCAGCCCGGTGTCCCTACCCGACGCTCCGGGGTAGGCCTGGCGCCCCTTCCTCATCCTCCGGGGTAGTACCGGTACCCCTACCGGTGCTCCGGGGTACACCTGCGGTCCCTACAGGCGCTCCGGGGTAGGCCCGGCCACCCTACCTGACCCTCTGGGGTCAGCCCGGTATCCCTACCCGACGCTCCGGGGTAGGCCTGGCGCCCCTACCTCATCCTCCGGGGTAGTGCCGGTACCCCTGCCGGTGCTCCGGGGTACACCTGCGGTCCCTACAGGCGCTCCGGGGTAGGCCCGGCCACCCTACCTGACCCTCTGGGGTCAGCCCGGTATCCCTACCCGACGCTCCGGGGTAGGCCTGGCGCCCCTACCTCATCCTCCGGGGTAGTGCCGGTACCCCTACCGGTGCTGCGGGGTACACCTGCGGTCCCTACAGGCGCTCCGGGGTAGGCCCGGCCACCCTACCTGACCCTCTGGGGTCAGCCCGGTATCCCTACCCGACGCTCCGGGGTAGGCCTGGCGCCCCTACCTCATCCTCCGGGGTAGTGCCGGTACCCCTGCCGGTGCTCCGGGGTACACCTGCGGTCCCTACAGGCGCTCCGGGGTAGGCCCGGCCACCCTACCTGGCCCTCTGGGGTCAGCCCGGTATCCCTACCCGACGCTCCGGGGTAGGCCTGGCGCCCCTACCTCATGCTCCGGGGTAGTGCCGGTACCCCTACCGGTGCTCCGGGGTACACCTGCGGTCCCTACAGGCGCTCCGGGGTAGGCCCGGCCACCCTACCTGACCCTCTGGGGTCAGCCCGGTGTCCCTACCCGACGCTCCGGGGTAGGCCTGGCGCCCCTACCTCATCCTCCGGGGTAGTACCGGTACCCCTGCCGGTGCTCCGGGGTACACCTGCGGTCCCTACAGGCGCTCCGGGGTAGGCCCGGCCACCCTACCTGACCCTCTGGGGTCAGCCCGGTATCCCTACCCGACGCTCCGGGGTAGGCCTGGCGCCCCTACCTCATCCACCGGGGTATTGCCGGTACCCCTACCGGTGCTCCGGGGTACACCTGCGGTCCCTACAGGCGCTCCGGGGTAGGCCCGGCCACCCTACCTGACCCTCTGGGGTCAGCCCGGTATCCCTACCCGACGCTCCGGGGTAGGCCTGGCGCCCCTACCTCATCCTCCGGGGTAGTGCCGGTACCCCTGCCGGTGCTCCGGGGTACACCTGCGGTCCCTACAGGCGCTCCGGGGTAGGCCCGGCCACCCTACCTGACCCTCTGGGGTCAGCCCGGTATCCCTACCCGACGCTCCGGGGTAGGCCTGGCGCCCCTACCTCATCCACCGGGGTAGTGCCGGTACCCCTACCGGTGCTCCGGGGTACACCTGCGGTCCCTACAGGCGCTCCGGGGTAGGCCCGGCCACCCTACCTGACCCTCTGGGGTCAGCCCGGTATCCCTACCCGACGCTCCGGGGTAGGCCTGGCGCCCCTTCCTCATCCTCCGGGGTAGTGCCGGTACCCCTACCGGTGCTCCGGGGTACACCTGCTGTCCCTACAGGCGCTCCGGGGTAGGCCCGGCCACCCTACCTGACCCTCTGGGGTCAGCCCGGTATCCCTACCCGACGCTCCGGGGTAGGCCTGGCGCCCCTACCTCATCCTCCGGGGTAGTGCCGGTACCCCTGCCGGTGCTCCGGGGTACACCTGCGGTCCCTACAGGTGCTCCGGGGTAGGCCCGGCCACCCTACCTGACCCTCTGGGGTCAGCCCGGTATCCCTACCCGACGCTCCGGGGTAGGCCTGGCGCCCCTACCTCATCCTCCGGGGTAGTGCCGGTACCCCTACCGGTGCTCCGGGGTACACCTGCGGTCCCTACAGGCGCTCCGGGGTAGGCCCGGCCACCCTACCTGACCCTCTGGGGGTCAGCCCGGTATCCCTACCTGATGCTCCGGGGTAGTCCTGGCCTCCTTACCTGTGTCTCCGGGTAAACCTGGCCACGCTGCAGGGTCGGCCTGCACTCCCTGGCCGCGCTACGGGCCGGTCCTGATTAGTGTATTAAGACCGCTCCGCGATTCCACTTTCTTAAAATTTATTGTGTCTGACAGCTTGTCTTTTACCGCGCACGCAGGCAGGCAGGCAGGCAGGCACGCGTCAAAAACGTGAGAGCAAAGCGTTACCCGCAGTCGGTGTACTTTATCGGTAACGACTTCTTCGGGAAGAGGCGCCGACGCTGCTCTCTCGTCTCTGTACGAGTCGGTGGCCGTCCGGGTACCGCGTGGCACCGTTGGCGTGGGATCCGCTCCTAAACGAATACAGAAGAATCGATACGCTATGAATCGTCATCGATTGAAGTTATTAACAGTTGACGAGCGATGCTGGATTGTATCGTTTATGGAGCGTCACCTACCGACTGATTTAGCGCTACGCGGTAATACGCTTTCTGGCAGTTCCTTAAATAACAAAACTCATTCGTTCACGCACGCTAGGTGTGCGTCCCTTCGTTAATAGCCGGAGAAGGAATACGTACGTACGTACGTACCTACCAGCGGATCGTCACGGATTGAATGTGACTCGATTAGTAGTCACCAGTATTATAAATTACCGACTCCTAAAGTTTGATTGCGGCACTCCTTTAGGACCTTGCGACGCTCTTGGTTAACGTTAGCGTTCTCCGGCCCCTGCGTTATCGCGCATTAACTGTTCATTGGCCTCCGAGGGACGGCGGTCTCGCAGGCCTCTGAAGAAAGCCAGTCGGCTGCCTGACAAGCGGTCCCTGTGGCCGAGGCCGACTTAGCCGAGCATCCTCGGAGACGACGAGCTCGCGTGGCCGCCGTGCCGGCTGACCGGCCCACCCCGGGGCCGTTTCCCCCCCGCTCCCGTCGCCGAAGGAGCGCGCCCCCCGCCACCGCCTAAGGCCGCTGGGACCTTCCTCACCGCTCGAACGCATCCCGCCGGCGACGGAGCCGCTGATGCCCCTCTGTCGGAAGCGCGGCGCGCCTCTCCGGCAGCCCTGGCTGGGGCCCTGGAGCCCCAGGTCTCTGCCCAGGCCGAGGCACGCGGCTGCTGCTTTGCCAGGGACGGGTCCGACCGGGAGCCGAGCGCATCGCCCGTAGGCAGGCACGGGCGCAGGCCGGACGTCGAAGCGGCCGACCACCCGGGCTGTAACAGAGAAAGCGGCGTTAGCGACACCGTTACAAATCTTTCTCATTTCCACCTGCGTGCGCGCCCGCACCCCGCCAAAACAGGCCCCCGGCCCGAACGCCCACCGCCTGCTGCTGCAGCCGCTCACCCGCCCTTAGACACACGCACGCGCACGCACGCACTGCCCCCCCCCATTCGAGTCCCCGCCCCAAACACCTCCCGCCCGCCACCGCACCCACTCGCACGGGGCTACACACGTGCGCACCCCCCCCCCGCAACCGGCCCCCCCCAGCCCAAACCCTCCACCCGCTGCCCCGCTCACAGTCGTGCGCTCAAAACGCACACGCGCGCAGCCCCCCCCCCCCCCCCCCCCCCCGCCCGAAACAGGGCCCCGGGCCGACACCCCCCACCCCCGTCACCCCGGGCCCGCCGCTGCACGCACACACACACCGCCCCCCCGCCCTCCCGCCACGCAGTTCGCGCCGAGCCTGGCTGCCCCTGCTCCCCCCTTCCGCCACCAGGCTTGCCGCCCCCGGTGGTGGAAGGCGGGAGACTTTAGGACCCTGCGGCGTCCCTGCCGGCTCCGTGCCCGGGCGGGAGAGGGGAGCCCCCCCGGTGCCCTGCCGTCTCTAAACCCCAGCTGCCGAGTCCCTATCCTGCCGCACCCGTGGCCCCGCTCCCGCCTTTCTTTCTCAGCCAGCCACGCACTCGCCCTGCTCCACTCCCGCCCGCCCCCGCCGCGGGGGGAAAACTAAAGGACCGGGGGGGTGGGACGGGGACGGGGACGGGGGAGAGAAGTAAAAAAAATAAAACTCCAACCGATCCAAACAGAAGCCTTCTCCGAAAAGACACACCGTCCCCCCTCGCCAGCCTGCCTCTGCGCCAGGCTCCCCGCCTGCTCGCCAGCCGCTCTCGCCCTGCTCCACTCCCGCCCGCCCCCGCCGCGGGGGGAAAACTAAACGACCGGGGGGGGGGGGGACGGGGACGGGGACGGGGACGGGGGAGAGAAGTAAAAAAAATAAAACTCCAACCGATCCAAACAGAAGCCTTCTCCGAAAAGACACACCGTCCCCCCTCGCCAGCCTGCCTCTGCGCCAGGCTCCCCGCCTGCTCGCCAGCCGCTCTCGCCCTGCTCCATTCCTGCCCGCCCCCGCCGCGGGGGGAAAACTAAACGACCGGGGGGGGGGGGGACGGGGACGGGGACGGGGACGGGGGAGAGAAGTAAAAAAAATAAAACTCCAACCGATCCAAACAGAAGCCTTCTCCGAAAAGACACACCGTCCCCCCTCGCCAGCCTGCCTCTGCGCCAGGCTCCCCGCCTGCTCGCCAGCCGCTCTCGCCCTGCTCCACTCCTGCCCGCCCCCGCCGCGGGGGGAAAACTAAACGACCGGGGGGGGGGGGGACGGGGACGGGGACGGGGACGGGGGAGAGAAGTAAAAAAAATAAAACTCCAACCGATCCAAACAGAAGCCTTCTCCGAAAAGACACACCGTCCCCCCTCGCCAGCCTACCTCTGCGCCAGGCTCCCCGCCTGCTCGCCAGCCGCTCTCGCCCCCCCTCTTTTCTAGCCTCCTTTCCCCGCCGCTGCTGCCGCCGCGACTGAGCAGCAGACCGTTGCCGTGGCGGGAAACACCACAGTTTCCGGGGGCCCCGTTGCCGGGCTGCAGACCACCCCACCCAGCCACCCGCCCCCCAACCCCCCGTCTCCAGGGCGCCGGAAAGTCTGTGATCGGGTGGGGCCGGGGGAGGGGGGGGGGGGGGGGGCTGCACCTACTGGCCTGCAGGTCCGGGACTGCAGCGCGGGGAGGGAGGGGGAGCACACCGGTGCAGGGGTGCGTGTAGCTGTGTGTGCCTGCGTCGCGTTCTGTGTGTGTGTGTGTGTGTGTGTGTGCGCGCGCCTCTGAGCGCGCGTGTGTCACCGGGGGGGGGGGGGTGGCAGTGCCTGCAGGATCGCAGATATGTATTTTAAAGTATTTATTTTATGAAAAAAAAGGAAAACGTCAAAAAAACACCAAAAAAAACCAGGCGGGGGGGGGGAGAAAAATTAAAAACAACCCCCCAAAAAAAGCCCAAGACCGCAAAAACCAAAACCAAAAGTCGGCGAGCACCCAGCAGCGCCGGGACCCGAACCTGAACCTGGCAAGGGGCTACCAGTCCTGAAGGCACCCAGTGAACAGCGAACTCGCGCCGGGGAGCCGGGCAGTTTGTGCCGGGGGCTGCCACCTCTGCCCGGACCCCGCCGACAGAATATGGTTGGGGGGGGGGGGGGCAGCAGCGGAGCAGAGGGGCTGGCTGGTGTGGTGAAGCTGGCAAGTGCCTGGCAGCCACCGGCTCGGAATAGGTGCGTGCACGTGCATGAGAACGACGAGGGTGGGGGGGGGGTGTGTGTGTGTCAGGAAACAAAAATTATTTTGAAAACTGGTTGTCGTTAATATTGTATTAATATTTCCCGCCGGAATCAATAAAGGTGAAATAACTCTTGCATCAGACAGTACGTTTAAACGTGCTCCCTTGGTGTAGAAGTGGTTCAAACTCGGGAAGGGGAGGGGGAAAGAAATGCCGTCCGGGAGAACCGGGAGAGGGTGGCCCTTTTAATCAGATTTGCTAAAATCTCAAAAGAAAGAAAAAAAAAAAAAAACCGAAAAAAACGAACCAAAAACAGGCGCACCTGCCCCCCCCGCCCCCCCCCGCCCAAGGGGCACCGAACGGCTGCCAGGTCTACCCGGCTCCGCGGGCGGCCGCCAGGTCTACCCGGCTCCGGAGGCCGGCGCGGCCGCCGGCGGCGCCCGGAGGACGCGGGGTGTCGCTGCCGCAGCGGCCGGTGAAAAGGGCCGCCAGGTCTACCCGGCTCCGCGGGCGGCCGCCAGGTCTACCCGGCTCCGGAGGCCGGCGCGGCCGCCGGCGGCGCCCGGAGGACGCGGGGTGTCGCTGCCGCAGCGGCCGGTGAAAAGGGCCGCCAGGTCTACCCGGCTCCGCGGGCGGCCGCCAGGTCTACCCGGCTCCGGAGGCCGGCGCGGCCGCCGGCGGCGCCCGGAGGACGCGGGGTGTCGCTGCCGCAGCGGCCGGTGAAAAGGGCCGCCAGGTCTACCCGGCTCCGCGGGCGGCCGCCAGGTCTACCCGGCTCCGGAGGCCGGCGCGGCCGCCGGCGGCGCCCGGAGGACGCGGGGTGTCGCTGCCGCAGCGGCCGGTGAAAAGGGCTGCCAGGTCTACCCGGCTCCGCGGGCGGCCGCCAGGTCTACCCGGCTCCGGAGGCCGGCGCGGCCGCCGGCGGCGCCCGGAGGACGCGGGGTGTCGCTGCCGCAGCGGCCGGTGAAAAGAGCCGCCAGGTCTACCCGGCTCCGCGGGCGGCCGCCAGGTCTACCCGGCTCCGGAGGCCGGCGCGGCCGCCGGCGGCGCCCGGAGGACGCGGGGTGTCGCTGCCGCAGCGGCCGGTGAAAAGAGCCGCCAGGTCTACCCGGCTCCGCGGGCGGCCGCCAGGTCTACCCGGCTCCGGAGGCCGGCGCGGCCGCCGGCGGCGCCCGGAGGACGCGGGGTGTCGCTGCCGCAGCGGCCGGTGAAAAGAGCCGCCAGGTCTACCCGGCTCCGGCGGGACTTAGCCGCATTTCGGGGGCGGGGAGGTAGACCTGATAGCCCCGCCACTTTCTCGGAGCTGGCCAAGGGGTCGCTGTTTTTCGCTGCCTCCAGTTACGTCATCGTAAAAGTCGGTGTCATTGGCGGGTCTCCCCGGTGGGCAGGGACGGCACTCTTGGAGCCGGCCGGGGGCGGGGACGTGATCTCCCGTACTATAGGAGGTAGTGGTGACTCGTGCACGGAGCAGCGCTAGTGAGCGGCTGCAAGGCTTACGGCTCAGCCGGCGAAGTGGAGCGCTGGGCGGCCGTTGTGGTGGTGGTTTTGCCTGGTGGTTCGGCTCGTTTTCTGTCTGTTCGGCCGGTTGGTCTCTCCCGGTGTTTTCCAAGTAAGCCAGCCGGGCGCCTGCGAGGGTCTGGCAGGCTGGCGGTGGCTGTTGACCCGAGTGGTGCGAGAGGTGCAAAGGTGGATTCCGCAGGGCATAGCCCGGTGGCCGGCGGCGGCCACCGGCACTCGAACGCTGGAAGACCGGGTGGAGCCGAGCCTGCCTCGGCTTTCCCCCGGCCCCGGAGGGCCCGATGATGGCAAAGGTGGAGCGCTGGTATATGCGAGGGCAGCTGCCCGTGAGCATCCAGCCCGCCGCGGCTGCCGCCGCCTCCTGAGGGCCTGGTGATGGGCGGGCGAGGTGGCGGCACCTCGTCCTTTGACTCTGGCCTTAAGCTGGAGCGGGCAGAGCGGCAGCCGGTCCCGGTGGCTGGCAGCCGGATGCAGACGGCTGGGGGTTCTCGTGCGTGCCGCAGCTTCCCCCCAGCCCCCGAGGGCCCGATGATGGCACAGGTGAGAGGCCGCAGCGCCTCGTCCTGTTTTTGCCGGCATGAGCCACGCGTGGGCGGCCTGTGGTGTCCGGCCTGCCCCGGCTTGCCTGGTTGCAGGAGGGCTCGGTGGAAAGGTCTGCAGCGCTGTACCGGGTTTAGAGGTGGCGGCACCTCATCGCGTTTTCTCCGGCCTTAAGCTGGAGCCCATGCACGAATTGGGCAGAGTGCAAGCGGCAGCCGGTCCCGGTGGCTGGCAGCCGGATGCAGACGGCTGGGGGTTCTCGTGCGTGCCGCAGCTTCCCCCCAGCCCCCGAGGGCCCGATGATGGCACAGGTGAGAGGCCGCAGCGCCTCGTCCTGTTTCTGCCGGCATGAGCCACGCGTGGGCGGCCTGTGGTGTCCGGCCTGCCCCGGCTTGCCTGGTTGCAGGAGGGCTCGGTGGAAAGGTCTGCAGCGCTGTACCGGGTTAGAGGTGGCGGCACCTCATCGCGTTTTCTCCGGCCTTAAGCTGGAGCCCATGCACGAATTGGGCAGAGTGCAAGCGGCAGCCGGTCCCGGTGGCTGGCAGCCGGATGCAGACGGCTGGGGGTTCTCGTGCGTGCCGCAGCTTCCCCCCAGCCCCCAAGGGCCCGATGATGGCACAGGTGAGAGGCCGCAGCGCCTCGTCCTGTTTCTGCCGGCATGAGCCACGCGTGGGCGGCCTGTGGTGTCCGGCCTGCCCCGGCTTGCCTGGTTGCAGGAGGGCTCGGTGGAAAGGTCTGCAGCGCTGTACCGGGTTAGAGGTGGCGGCACCTCATCGCGTTTTCTCCGGCCTTAAGCTGGAGCCCGCGAAGCGGGAAGAAAAGTGCGGCTGTACCTGGTGGCTGGCAAGTCGAACGCAGGCGGCTGGGGTTGTCTCGCTTCTGTGGCATTCCCCCAGGCCCCGAACACCCGTGCGCGGCATGGGTCCAGGTGCCTTTTTTTTCCCCGACGGCAAGCGGTTGCCTGTGGGGCGGGCAAAGACCGGCAGCCGGTGGCGGTTGCCGGCACTTGAACGCTGGAGGAGCTGGGGCAGTTGAGCCTGCTGTGGCCATCCCCCGGTCCCGTTACCTTCCTCAAGGGAATCGTTGTCTGGAG
>NW_027439314.1:150000-162500 GCF_964188355.1 Buteo buteo
CCTGGCCTCCCCTTGCCGGCCCAAGGGGTAGACCTGGCCTCCCCTTGCCGGCCCAAGGGGTAGACCTGGCCTCCCCTTGCCGGCCCAAGGGGTAGACCTGGCCTCCCCTTGCCGGCCCAAGGGGTAGACCTGGCCTCCCCTTGCCGGCCCAAGGGGTAGACCTGGCCTCCCCTTGCCGGCCCAAGGGGTAGACCTGGCCTCCCCTTGCCGGCCCAAGGGGTAGACCTGGCCTCCCCTTGCCGGCCCAAGGGGTAGACCTGGCCTCCCCTTGCCGGCCCAAGGGGTAGACCTGGCCTCCCCTTGCCGGCCCAAGGGGTAGACCTGGCCTCCCCTTGCCGGCCCAAGGGGTAGACCTGGCCTCCCCTAGCCGGCCCAAGGGGTAGACCTGGCCTCCCCTTGCCGGCCCAAGGGGTAGACCTGGCCTCCCCTAGCCGGCCCAAGGGGTAGACCTGGCCTCCCCTTGCCGGCCCAAGGGGTAGACCTGGCCTCCCCTTGCCGGCCCAAGGGGTAGACCTGGCCTCCCCTTGCCGGCCCAAGGGGTAGACCTGGCCTCCCCTTGCCGGCCCAAGGGGTAGACCTGGCCTCCCCTTGCCGGCCCAAGGGGTAGACCTGGCCTCCCCTTGCCGGCCCAAGGGGTAGACCTGGCCTCCCCTTGCCGGCCCAAGGGGTAGACCTGGCCTCCCCTTGCCGGCCCAAGGGGTAGACCTGGCCTCCCCTTGCCGGCCCAAGGGGTAGACCTGGCCTCCCCTTGCCGGCCCAAGGGGTAGACCTGGCCTCCCCTTGCCGGCCCAAGGGGTAGACCTGGCCTCCCCTTGCCGGCCCAAGGGGTAGACCTGGCCTCCCCTTGCCGGCCCAAGGGGTAGACCTGGCCTCCCCTTGCCGGCCCAAGGGGTAGACCTGGCCTCCCCTTGCCGGCCCAAGGGGTAGACCTGGCCACCTTACCTGACCGTCCAGAGCAGTCCTGGCATCCCTACCTGATGCTCCAGACTTAGCTTGGCGTCCCATGCCGAAACTCCGGGGTAGTACCATTACCCCCACCCGGCAGCCAGGGGTAGTACCCGTAACCCCCACCTGTACTCTTTGGTAGTACCCGTATACCCCCGCCCGGTACTCCGGGGCAGTACCCGCATACCCCCGCCCGGTACTCCAGGGAAGTACCCATATACCTCCACCCGGTACTCCGGGGCAGTACCCGCATACCCCCGCCCGGTACTCCGGGGCAGTACCAGTACCCCCGCCCGGTACTCCGGGGTACTACCCGTAACCCCCACCTGTACTCCTTGGTAGTACCCGTATACCCCCGCCCGGTACTCCGGGGCAGTACCCGTATACCCCCGCCCGGTACTCCGGGGCAGTACCCGCATACCCCCGCCCGGTACTCCGGGGCAGTACCCGTATGCCCCCGCCCGGTACTCCGGGGTACTACCCGTAACCCCCACCTGTACTCCTTGGTAGTACCCGTATCCCCCCGCCCGGTACTCCGGGGCAGTACCCGTATGCCCCCCGCCCGGTACTCCGGGGCAGCACCCCTATGCCCCCGCCCGGTACTCCGGGGCAGTACCGGTACCCCCGCCCGGTACTCCGGGGTACTACCCGTAACCCCCACCTGTACTCCTTGGTAGTACCCGTAACCCCCGCCCGGTACTCCGGGGAAGTACCCATATATCTCCACCCGGTACTCCGGGGCAGTACCCGCATACCCCCCGCCCGGTACTCCGGGGCAGTACCGGTACCCCCGCCCGGTACTCCTTGGTAGTACCCGTAACCCCCGCCTGTACTCCTTGGTAGTACCCGTATACCCCCGCCCGGTACTCCGGGGCAGTACCCGTATGCCCCCGCCCGGTACTCCGGGGTACTACCCGTAACCCCCACCTGTACTCCTTCGTAGTACCCGCATACCCCCGCCCGGTACTCCGGGGCAGTCCCCGTATGCCCCCGCCCGGTACTCCGGGGTACTCCGGGGTACACCTGATGTCCCTACGGGCGCGCGGGTTTAGACCCACCCTTCCTACCCGACCGTCCTCCTTAGGCCCGGTCTCCCTAGGCGACGATCCGGGATAGAACCCGTTCCCCCACCAGTACTCTGGGCCCGTGGCGGAACCCTTTGTGACGCGCCAGTGTTCCGCCTGCTGTCCCTACGGGCGCGCGGTGTTAGATCCCGGCCCCCCATCCTGACCCTCCAGGGTAGGCCCGGTATCCCTACCTGATGCTCCGGGGTAGGCCTGGCGTTGCTTCCCAGCGCTCTGGTGTAGTACCGGTACCCCCGCCCGGTACTCCGGGGCAGTACCCCTGCCCCCGCCCGGTACTCCGGGGTAGTACCCGTATACCGCCGCCCGGTACTCCGGGGCAGTACCCGTGAGCCCGCCCGGTACTCCGGGGTAGTACCCGTATACCCCCGCACGGTACTCCGGGGCAGTACCCGTATACCCCCGCCCGGTACCCCGGGGTAGTACCCGTGTACCCCCGTCAGTACTCCGGGGCAGTACCGGTACCCCCGCCCGGTACTCCGGGGAAGTACCCATATACCTCCACCCGTTCCTCCGGGGCAGTACCCGCATACCCCCGCCCGGTACTCCGGGGTAGTACCCGTATACCCCCGCCCGGTACTCCGGGGCAGTACCCGTGAGCCCGCCCGGTACTCCGGGGTAGTACCCGTATACCCCCGCCCGGTACTCTGGGGCAGTACCCGTGTACCCCCGTCAGTACTCTGGGGCAGTACCGGTACCCCCGCCCGGTACGCCGGGGGAAAAACTGCTGTCCCTACGGGCGCGCGAGTTTAGACCCAGCCTTCCTACCCGACCCTCCGCCTTACGCCCGGTGTCCCCAGGCGACGTTCCGGGATAGAACCCGTTCCCCCACCAGTACTCTGGGCCCGTGGCGGAACCCTTTGTGATGTGCCGGAGTTCTACCTGCTGTCCCTACGGGCACGCGGCGATGGATCCCGGCCCCCCATCCTGACCCTCCAGGGTAGGCCCGGCCACCCTACCTGACCCTCTGGGGTCAGCCCGGTATCCCTACCCGACGCTCCGGGGTAGGCCTGACGCCCCTACCTCATCCTCCGGGGTAGTACCCGTACCCCTACCGGTGCTCCGGGATACACCTGCTGTCCCTACAGGCGCTCCGGGGTAGGCCCGGCCACCCTACCTGACCCTCTGGGGTCAGCCCGGTGTCCCTACCCGACGCTCTGGGGTACGCCTGGCGCCCCTACCTCATGCTCCGGGGTAGTACCGGTACCCCTGCCGGTGCTCCGGGGTACACCTGCTGTCCCTACAGGCGCTCCGGGGTAGGCCCGGCCACCCTACCTGACCCTCTGGGGTCAGCCCGGTATCCCTACCCGACGCTCCGGGGTAGGCCTGGCGCCCCTACCTCATGCTCCGGGGTAGTACCGGTACCCCTACCGGTGCTCCGGGGTACACCTGCGGTCCCTACAGGCGCTCCGGGGTAGGCCCGGCCACCCTACCTGACCCTCTGGGGTCAGCCCGGTATCCCTACCCGACGCTCCGGGGTAGGCCTGGCGCCCCTTCCTCATCCTCCGGGGTAGTACCGGTACCCCTACCGGTGCTCCGGGGTACACCTGCGGTCCCTACAGGCGCTCCGGGGTAGGCCCGGCCACCCTACCTGACCCTCTGGCGTCAGCCCGGTGTCCCTACCCGACGCTCCGGGGTAGGCCTGGCGCCCATTCCTCATCCTCCGGGGTAGTACCGGTACCCCTACCGGTGCTCCGGGGTACACCTGCGGTCCCTACAGGCGCTCCGGGGTAGGCCCGGCCACCCTACCTGACCCTCTGGGGTCAGCCCGGTATCCCTACCCGACGCTCCGGGGTAGGCCTGGCGCCCCTACCTCATCCTCCGGGGTAGTACCGGTACCCCTGCCGGTGCTCCGGGATACCCCTGCTGTCCCTACAGGCGCTCCGGGGTAGGCCCGGCCACCCTACCTGACCCTCTGGGGTCAGCCCGGTGTCCCTACCCGACGCTCCGGGGTAGGCCTGGCGCCCCTTCCTCATCCTCCGGGGTAGTACCGGTACCCCTACCGGTGCTCCGGGGTACACCTGCGGTCCCTACAGGCGCTCCGGGGTAGGCCCGGCCACCCTACCTGACCCTCTGGGGTCAGCCCGGTATCCCTACCCGACGCTCCGGGGTAGGCCTGGCGCCCCTACCTCATCCTCCGGGGTAGTGCCGGTACCCCTGCCGGTGCTCCGGGGTACACCTGCGGTCCCTACAGGCGCTCCGGGGTAGGCCCGGCCACCCTACCTGACCCTCTGGGGTCAGCCCGGTATCCCTACCCGACGCTCCGGGGTAGGCCTGGCGCCCCTACCTCATCCTCCGGGGTAGTGCCGGTACCCCTACCGGTGCTGCGGGGTACACCTGCGGTCCCTACAGGCGCTCCGGGGTAGGCCCGGCCACCCTACCTGACCCTCTGGGGTCAGCCCGGTATCCCTACCCGACGCTCCGGGGTAGGCCTGGCGCCCCTACCTCATCCTCCGGGGTAGTGCCGGTACCCCTGCCGGTGCTCCGGGGTACACCTGCGGTCCCTACAGGCGCTCCGGGGTAGGCCCGGCCACCCTACCTGGCCCTCTGGGGTCAGCCCGGTATCCCTACCCGACGCTCCGGGGTAGGCCTGGCGCCCCTACCTCATGCTCCGGGGTAGTGCCGGTACCCCTACCGGTGCTCCGGGGTACACCTGCGGTCCCTACAGGCGCTCCGGGGTAGGCCCGGCCACCCTACCTGACCCTCTGGGGTCAGCCCGGTGTCCCTACCCGACGCTCCGGGGTAGGCCTGGCGCCCCTTCCTCATCCTCCGGGGTAGTGCCGGTACCCCTACCGGTGCTCCGGGGTACACCTGCTGTCCCTACAGGCGCTCCGGGGTAGGCCCGGCCACCCTACCTGACCCTCTGGGGTCAGCCCGGTATCCCTACCCGACGCTCCGGGGTAGGCCTGGCGCCCCTACCTCATCCTCCGGGGTAGTGCCGGTACCCCTGCCGGTGCTCCGGGGTACACCTGCGGTCCCTACAGGTGCTCCGGGGTAGGCCCGGCCACCCTACCTGACCCTCTGGGGTCAGCCCGGTATCCCTACCCGACGCTCCGGGGTAGGCCTGGCGCCCCTACCTCATCCTCCGGGGTAGTGCCGGTACCCCTACCGGTGCTCCGGGGTACACCTGCGGTCCCTACAGGCGCTCCGGGGTAGGCCCGGCCACCCTACCTGACCCTCTGGGGGTCAGCCCGGTATCCCTACCTGATGCTCCGGGGTAGTCCTGGCCTCCTTACCTGTGTCTCCGGGTAAACCTGGCCACGCTGCAGGGTCGGCCTGCACTCCCTGGCCGCGCTACGGGCCGGTCCTGATTAGTGTATTAAGACCGCTCCGCGATTCCACTTTCTTAAAATTTATTGTGTCTGACAGCTTGTCTTTTACCGCGCACGCAGGCAGGCAGGCAGGCAGGCACGCGTCAAAAACGTGAGAGCAAAGCGTTACCCGCAGTCGGTGTACTTTATCGGTAACGACTTCTTCGGGAAGAGGCGCCGACGCTGCTCTCTCGTCTCTGTACGAGTCGGTGGCCGTCCGGGTACCGCGTGGCACCGTTGGCGTGGGATCCGCTCCTAAACGAATACAGAAGAATCGATACGCTATGAATCGTCATCGATTGAAGTTATTAACAGTTGACGAGCGATGCTGGATTGTATCGTTTATGGAGCGTCACCTACCGACTGATTTAGCGCTACGCGGTAATACGCTTTCTGGCAGTTCCTTAAATAACAAAACTCATTCGTTCACGCACGCTAGGTGTGCGTCCCTTCGTTAATAGCCGGAGAAGGAATACGTACGTACGTACGTACCTACCAGCGGATCGTCACGGATTGAATGTGACTCGATTAGTAGTCACCAGTATTATAAATTACCGACTCCTAAAGTTTGATTGCGGCACTCCTTTAGGACCTTGCGACGCTCTTGGTTAACGTTAGCGTTCTCCGGCCCCTGCGTTATCGCGCATTAACTGTTCATTGGCCTCCGAGGGACGGCGGTCTCGCAGGCCTCTGAAGAAAGCCAGTCGGCTGCCTGACAAGCGGTCCCTGTGGCCGAGGCCGACTTAGCCGAGCATCCTCGGAGACGACGAGCTCGCGTGGCCGCCGTGCCGGCTGACCGGCCCACCCCGGGGCCGTTTCCCCCCCGCTCCCGTCGCCGAAGGAGCGCGCCCCCCGCCACCGCCTAAGGCCGCTGGGACCTTCCTCACCGCTCGAACGCATCCCGCCGGCGACGGAGCCGCTGATGCCCCTCTGTCGGAAGCGCGGCGCGCCTCTCCGGCAGCCCTGGCTGGGGCCCTGGAGCCCCAGGTCTCTGCCCAGGCCGAGGCACGCGGCTGCTGCTTTGCCAGGGACGGGTCCGACCGGGAGCCGAGCGCATCGCCCGTAGGCAGGCACGGGCGCAGGCCGGACGTCGAAGCGGCCGACCACCCGGGCTGTAACAGAGAAAGCGGCGTTAGCGACACCGTTACAAATCTTTCTCATTTCCACCTGCGTGCGCGCCCGCACCCCGCCAAAACAGGCCCCCGGCCCGAACGCCCACCGCCTGCTGCTGCAGCCGCTCACCCGCCCTTAGACACACGCACGCGCACGCACGCACTGCCCCCCCCCATTCGAGTCCCCGCCCCAAACACCTCCCGCCCGCCACCGCACCCACTCGCACGGGGCTACACACGTGCGCACCCCCCCCCCGCAACCGGCCCCCCCCAGCCCAAACCCTCCACCCGCTGCCCCGCTCACAGTCGTGCGCTCAAAACGCACACGCGCGCAGCCCCCCCCCCCCCCCCCCCCCCCGCCCGAAACAGGGCCCCGGGCCGACACCCCCCACCCCCGTCACCCCGGGCCCGCCGCTGCACGCACACACACACCGCCCCCCCGCCCTCCCGCCACGCAGTTCGCGCCGAGCCTGGCTGCCCCTGCTCCCCCCTTCCGCCACCAGGCTTGCCGCCCCCGGTGGTGGAAGGCGGGAGACTTTAGGACCCTGCGGCGTCCCTGCCGGCTCCGTGCCCGGGCGGGAGAGGGGAGCCCCCCCGGTGCCCTGCCGTCTCTAAACCCCAGCTGCCGAGTCCCTATCCTGCCGCACCCGTGGCCCCGCTCCCGCCTTTCTTTCTCAGCCAGCCACGCACTCGCCCTGCTCCACTCCCGCCCGCCCCCGCCGCGGGGGGAAAACTAAAGGACCGGGGGGGTGGGACGGGGACGGGGACGGGGGAGAGAAGTAAAAAAAATAAAACTCCAACCGATCCAAACAGAAGCCTTCTCCGAAAAGACACACCGTCCCCCCTCGCCAGCCTGCCTCTGCGCCAGGCTCCCCGCCTGCTCGCCAGCCGCTCTCGCCCTGCTCCACTCCCGCCCGCCCCCGCCGCGGGGGGAAAACTAAACGACCGGGGGGGGGGGGGACGGGGACGGGGACGGGGACGGGGGAGAGAAGTAAAAAAAATAAAACTCCAACCGATCCAAACAGAAGCCTTCTCCGAAAAGACACACCGTCCCCCCTCGCCAGCCTGCCTCTGCGCCAGGCTCCCCGCCTGCTCGCCAGCCGCTCTCGCCCTGCTCCATTCCTGCCCGCCCCCGCCGCGGGGGGAAAACTAAACGACCGGGGGGGGGGGGGACGGGGACGGGGACGGGGACGGGGGAGAGAAGTAAAAAAAATAAAACTCCAACCGATCCAAACAGAAGCCTTCTCCGAAAAGACACACCGTCCCCCCTCGCCAGCCTGCCTCTGCGCCAGGCTCCCCGCCTGCTCGCCAGCCGCTCTCGCCCTGCTCCACTCCTGCCCGCCCCCGCCGCGGGGGGAAAACTAAACGACCGGGGGGGGGGGGGACGGGGACGGGGACGGGGACGGGGGAGAGAAGTAAAAAAAATAAAACTCCAACCGATCCAAACAGAAGCCTTCTCCGAAAAGACACACCGTCCCCCCTCGCCAGCCTACCTCTGCGCCAGGCTCCCCGCCTGCTCGCCAGCCGCTCTCGCCCCCCCTCTTTTCTAGCCTCCTTTCCCCGCCGCTGCTGCCGCCGCGACTGAGCAGCAGACCGTTGCCGTGGCGGGAAACACCACAGTTTCCGGGGGCCCCGTTGCCGGGCTGCAGACCACCCCACCCAGCCACCCGCCCCCCAACCCCCCGTCTCCAGGGCGCCGGAAAGTCTGTGATCGGGTGGGGCCGGGGGAGGGGGGGGGGGGGGGGGCTGCACCTACTGGCCTGCAGGTCCGGGACTGCAGCGCGGGGAGGGAGGGGGAGCACACCGGTGCAGGGGTGCGTGTAGCTGTGTGTGCCTGCGTCGCGTTCTGTGTGTGTGTGTGTGTGTGTGTGTGCGCGCGCCTCTGAGCGCGCGTGTGTCACCGGGGGGGGGGGGGTGGCAGTGCCTGCAGGATCGCAGATATGTATTTTAAAGTATTTATTTTATGAAAAAAAAGGAAAACGTCAAAAAAACACCAAAAAAAACCAGGCGGGGGGGGGGAGAAAAATTAAAAACAACCCCCCAAAAAAAGCCCAAGACCGCAAAAACCAAAACCAAAAGTCGGCGAGCACCCAGCAGCGCCGGGACCCGAACCTGAACCTGGCAAGGGGCTACCAGTCCTGAAGGCACCCAGTGAACAGCGAACTCGCGCCGGGGAGCCGGGCAGTTTGTGCCGGGGGCTGCCACCTCTGCCCGGACCCCGCCGACAGAATATGGTTGGGGGGGGGGGGGGCAGCAGCGGAGCAGAGGGGCTGGCTGGTGTGGTGAAGCTGGCAAGTGCCTGGCAGCCACCGGCTCGGAATAGGTGCGTGCACGTGCATGAGAACGACGAGGGTGGGGGGGGGGTGTGTGTGTGTCAGGAAACAAAAATTATTTTGAAAACTGGTTGTCGTTAATATTGTATTAATATTTCCCGCCGGAATCAATAAAGGTGAAATAACTCTTGCATCAGACAGTACGTTTAAACGTGCTCCCTTGGTGTAGAAGTGGTTCAAACTCGGGAAGGGGAGGGGGAAAGAAATGCCGTCCGGGAGAACCGGGAGAGGGTGGCCCTTTTAATCAGATTTGCTAAAATCTCAAAAGAAAGAAAAAAAAAAAAAAACCGAAAAAAACGAACCAAAAACAGGCGCACCTGCCCCCCCCGCCCCCCCCCGCCCAAGGGGCACCGAACGGCTGCCAGGTCTACCCGGCTCCGCGGGCGGCCGCCAGGTCTACCCGGCTCCGGAGGCCGGCGCGGCCGCCGGCGGCGCCCGGAGGACGCGGGGTGTCGCTGCCGCAGCGGCCGGTGAAAAGGGCCGCCAGGTCTACCCGGCTCCGCGGGCGGCCGCCAGGTCTACCCGGCTCCGGAGGCCGGCGCGGCCGCCGGCGGCGCCCGGAGGACGCGGGGTGTCGCTGCCGCAGCGGCCGGTGAAAAGGGCCGCCAGGTCTACCCGGCTCCGCGGGCGGCCGCCAGGTCTACCCGGCTCCGGAGGCCGGCGCGGCCGCCGGCGGCGCCCGGAGGACGCGGGGTGTCGCTGCCGCAGCGGCCGGTGAAAAGGGCCGCCAGGTCTACCCGGCTCCGCGGGCGGCCGCCAGGTCTACCCGGCTCCGGAGGCCGGCGCGGCCGCCGGCGGCGCCCGGAGGACGCGGGGTGTCGCTGCCGCAGCGGCCGGTGAAAAGGGCTGCCAGGTCTACCCGGCTCCGCGGGCGGCCGCCAGGTCTACCCGGCTCCGGAGGCCGGCGCGGCCGCCGGCGGCGCCCGGAGGACGCGGGGTGTCGCTGCCGCAGCGGCCGGTGAAAAGAGCCGCCAGGTCTACCCGGCTCCGCGGGCGGCCGCCAGGTCTACCCGGCTCCGGAGGCCGGCGCGGCCGCCGGCGGCGCCCGGAGGACGCGGGGTGTCGCTGCCGCAGCGGCCGGTGAAAAGAGCCGCCAGGTCTACCCGGCTCCGCGGGCGGCCGCCAGGTCTACCCGGCTCCGGAGGCCGGCGCGGCCGCCGGCGGCGCCCGGAGGACGCGGGGTGTCGCTGCCGCAGCGGCCGGTGAAAAGAGCCGCCAGGTCTACCCGGCTCCGGCGGGACTTAGCCGCATTTCGGGGGCGGGGAGGTAGACCTGATAGCCCCGCCACTTTCTCGGAGCTGGCCAAGGGGTCGCTGTTTTTCGCTGCCTCCAGTTACGTCATCGTAAAAGTCGGTGTCATTGGCGGGTCTCCCCGGTGGGCAGGGACGGCACTCTTGGAGCCGGCCGGGGGCGGGGACGTGATCTCCCGTACTATAGGAGGTAGTGGTGACTCGTGCACGGAGCAGCGCTAGTGAGCGGCTGCAAGGCTTACGGCTCAGCCGGCGAAGTGGAGCGCTGGGCGGCCGTTGTGGTGGTGGTTTTGCCTGGTGGTTCGGCTCGTTTTCTGTCTGTTCGGCCGGTTGGTCTCTCCCGGTGTTTTCCAAGTAAGCCAGCCGGGCGCCTGCGAGGGTCTGGCAGGCTGGCGGTGGCTGTTGACCCGAGTGGTGCGAGAGGTGCAAAGGTGGATTCCGCAGGGCATAGCCCGGTGGCCGGCGGCGGCCACCGGCACTCGAACGCTGGAAGACCGGGTGGAGCCGAGCCTGCCTCGGCTTTCCCCCGGCCCCGGAGGGCCCGATGATGGCAAAGGTGGAGCGCTGGTATATGCGAGGGCAGCTGCCCGTGAGCATCCAGCCCGCCGCGGCTGCCGCCGCCTCCTGAGGGCCTGGTGATGGGCGGGCGAGGTGGCGGCACCTCGTCCTTTGACTCTGGCCTTAAGCTGGAGCGGGCAGAGCGGCAGCCGGTCCCGGTGGCTGGCAGCCGGATGCAGACGGCTGGGGGTTCTCGTGCGTGCCGCAGCTTCCCCCCAGCCCCCGAGGGCCCGATGATGGCACAGGTGAGAGGCCGCAGCGCCTCGTCCTGTTTTTGCCGGCATGAGCCACGCGTGGGCGGCCTGTGGTGTCCGGCCTGCCCCGGCTTGCCTGGTTGCAGGAGGGCTCGGTGGAAAGGTCTGCAGCGCTGTACCGGGTTTAGAGGTGGCGGCACCTCATCGCGTTTTCTCCGGCCTTAAGCTGGAGCCCATGCACGAATTGGGCAGAGTGCAAGCGGCAGCCGGTCCCGGTGGCTGGCAGCCGGATGCAGACGGCTGGGGGTTCTCGTGCGTGCCGCAGCTTCCCCCCAGCCCCCGAGGGCCCGATGATGGCACAGGTGAGAGGCCGCAGCGCCTCGTCCTGTTTCTGCCGGCATGAGCCACGCGTGGGCGGCCTGTGGTGTCCGGCCTGCCCCGGCTTGCCTGGTTGCAGGAGGGCTCGGTGGAAAGGTCTGCAGCGCTGTACCGGGTTAGAGGTGGCGGCACCTCATCGCGTTTTCTCCGGCCTTAAGCTGGAGCCCATGCACGAATTGGGCAGAGTGCAAGCGGCAGCCGGTCCCGGTGGCTGGCAGCCGGATGCAGACGGCTGGGGGTTCTCGTGCGTGCCGCAGCTTCCCCCCAGCCCCCAAGGGCCCGATGATGGCACAGGTGAGAGGCCGCAGCGCCTCGTCCTGTTTCTGCCGGCATGAGCCACGCGTGGGCGGCCTGTGGTGTCCGGCCTGCCCCGGCTTGCCTGGTTGCAGGAGGGCTCGGTGGAAAGGTCTGCAGCGCTGTACCGGGTTAGAGGTGGCGGCACCTCATCGCGTTTTCTCCGGCCTTAAGCTGGAGCCCGCGAAGCGGGAAGAAAAGTGCGGCTGTACCTGGTGGCTGGCAAGTCGAACGCAGGCGGCTGGGGTTGTCTCGCTTCTGTGGCATTCCCCCAGGCCCCGAACACCCGTGCGCGGCATGGGTCCAGGTGCCTTTTTTTTCCCCGACGGCAAGCGGTTGCCTGTGGGGCGGGCAAAGACCGGCAGCCGGTGGCGGTTGCCGGCACTTGAACGCTGGAGGAGCTGGGGCAGTTGAGCCTGCTGTGGCCATCCCCCGGTCCCGTTACCTTCCTCAAGGGAATCGTTGTCTGGAGCCGGGTGGCCCGTGGCACCTCCCGCTCCACGATTTGACTGATCCAGACCCACAGGCAGCGCCCGCTGAGGCGTCCTCGGGTGCGTCGGAGAGCCTCCACGGCGGGCCGGCTCTGCCGGTGTTCAGGCCGTTGGAGCACCTCTCGCAGGCGTTGCCCTCACTCGCACGCAGAGCCCCCGCACCTGCCGTCCGCCCCCGGTTGGCGACGGGTGCGAGTGGCCGTCGCTGTCCCAGGACTCGTGGCCGTGGGGCCTCCGCTCCTTCCTCCGTTCCCTTCCCTTACTGATCGATGAGGCGTTTAGGGCGCGTCGGAGGGGCTTCCCGGCGGGCCGGCTCTGCCGGTGTTCAGGCCGGCGTTGCACCTCTCCGCAGACGTTGCCCTCTCACTCGCACGCAGAGCCCCCGCACCTGCCGTCCGCCCCCGGTTGGCGATGGGTGCGAGTGGCCGTCGCTGTCCCAGGACTCGTGGCCGTGGGGCCTCCGCTCCTTCCTCCGTTCCCTTCCCTTACTGATCGATGAGGCGTTTAGGGCGCGTCGGAGGGGCTTCCCGGCGGGCCGGCTCTGCCGGTGTT
>NW_027439314.1:167500-168650 GCF_964188355.1 Buteo buteo
CGGGCCGCCGCGACTCCGTCGCAGCGCTGCGCCGCGCTGCGCTCCGTTCCCCCCCTCGCCCTGGCGAGCGCTCGGCGGTCTCCCGCCACTGGCTGCTGGCAAGGGCGGCACCCCGGCTGAGCGGCGGCGGCGCCGCTCGGCCTGTCGGTCGGCCGGAGGGCGCCCGGTGCCGGCCGCGGCTGTCCCGTCCCGGGCCCTGCCCGCCGCTTCCCCGTCGCGCTTCCCGGCCGCGCCGGGCAGGTGGGCGGGGGCGGGCGGGGGCACCCCACGCGCGGTCTCCGCGTGGAAACGGGGAGAGCGGGCGCTGTCCCCGGCTTAGCGCCGTCCGCCTTCCACCTGGGGCGTGCCCGTGGAAGGGGCCGAGGCGAGAAGCGGTGGCGGTGGTTCCGGGAGGGCAGCCGCTCTGGTGCGGCAGCGGGTGCCGTCCGGCAGGCCGCGGGCGGTGCGTCGCCGGCTCTGGCGGTTGCCGCCTCTTGGAGCCGCTGGCGTGGCCGCGGAGTTGCCGTCGGGACGAGCCCGGGGGAGCTGGCTGTCGTAGCGCGGCGCAGCCGGCACGGAGGCGTGCGCGGGGCCGGTGGGGCTCCCCGCTGCTGCCCCGCAGCAGCAGCAGCCGTGTCGTCCGGAGCGTGGTGGGCAGGCCGCGCGCGGTCGGGTGCATCGCTGCCTCTGCCCAGAGGCCGGGCCGAGCCCGTGCGCCTGGGCCGCCTCCGATGCGAGCAAGGCATTTCCCAGGCCGGTCGGGAGCGCGGGCTCCCCAGCCTCGCCGCTCGGAGTTTTCCGTTCCTTTCCCCCCCCCCTTTCTCTGTGTGTGCTCGTACGGTCAGCAGAGGCGCGGCTTCTCCGTCGTGCTGCGCCGTGCCCCCTCCGCGCGTGCGGAGGGGGGTGGGCGGGCGGGCGGTGGGCCATCCTCCGGAGGGGCCGCTCGCCTGTGGCGAAGCGGTCCTGGCCCCCTCGCGCGTGCGGGGCGGTGCCGAAAGCCAGACAACTCTTAGCGGTGGATCACTCGGCTCGTGCGTCGATGAAGAACGCAGCTAGCTGCGAGAATTAATGTGAATTGCAGGACACATTGATCATCGACACTTCGAACGCACTTGCGGCCCCGGGTTCCTCCCGGGGCTACGCCTGTCTGAGCGTCGCTTGACGATCAATC
>NW_027439315.1:12500-25000 GCF_964188355.1 Buteo buteo
AGCCGCCCCACCGCCCAGCGCTGCTCACGGCCGGCACCTGCGGGTACCCGGACCGAGGCCAGCACCGGCGCCTCGCGTGTTTCAGGACACCTGAGGGCTCGCGGGGCCACGCGGCCGTCACACAGCCCGGTTCAGTAAAGAAGCCCGAGGAACCCCGCTGAGCAGGGGAGGACGACACTGCCACCATCGCGGCCCCCTTCGCTCGGGGGGGGTGCAGGACACCACTTCGCATGCAACGGGAAGCGAATTGGAAAGGAGACCACCCTGCCTGAACACCGGACACTGCCGTGACTCCCTATTACGGGGAGCACAGAAGAGCCGGCCCGCCGAGGGCCCTCTCCGACGCGACCCGAAAGGCCTCATCGATCAGTAAGGGAAGGGAAAGGAGGAAGGAGCGGAGGCCCCACGGCCACGAGTCCTGGGACAGCGACGGCCACTCGCACCCATCGCCAACCGGGGGCGGACGGCAGGTGCGGGGGCTCTGCGTGCGAGTGAGAGGGCAACGTCTGCGGAGAGGTGCAACGCCGGCCTGAACACCGGCAGAGCCGGCCCGCCGGGAAGCCCCTCCGACGCGCCCTAAACGCCTCATCGATCAGTAAGGGAAGGGAACGGAGGAAGGAGCGGAGGCCCCACGGCCACGAGTCCTGGGACAGCGACGGCCACTCGCACCCATCGCCAACCGGGGGCGGACGGCAGGTGCGGGGGCTCTGCGTGCGAGTGAGAGGGCAACGTCTGCGGAGAGGTGCAACGCCGGCCTGAACACCGGCAGAGCCGGCCCGCCGGGAAGCCCCTCCGACGCGCCCTAAACGCCTCATCGATCAGTAAGGGAAGGGAACGGAGGAAGGAGCGGAGGCCCCACGGCCACGAGTCCTGGGACAGCGACGGCCACTCGCACCCGTCGCCAACCGGGGGCGGACGGCAGGTGCGGGGGCTCTGCGTGCGAGTGAGGGCAACGCCTGCGAGAGGTGCTCCAACGGCCTGAACACCGGCAGAGCCGGCCCGCCGTGGAGGCTCTCCGACGCACCCGAGGACGCCTCAGCGGGCGCTGCCTGTGGGTCTGGATCAGTCAAATCGTGGAGCGGGAGGTGCCACGGGCCACCCGGCTCCAGACAACGATTCCCTTGAGGAAGGTAACGGGACCGGGGGATGGCCACAGCAGGCTCAACTCCCCCAGCTCCTCCAGCGTTCGAGTGCCGGCAACCGCCACCGGCTGCCGGTCTTTGCCCGCCCCACAGGCAACCGCTTGCCGTCGGGGAAAAAAAAGGCACCTGGACCCATGCCGCGCACGGGTGTTCGGGGCCTGGGGGAATGCCACAGAAGCGAGACAACCCCAGCCGCCTGCGTTCGACTTGCCAGCCACCAGGTACAGCCGCACTTTTCTTCCCGCTTCGCGGGCTCCAGCTTAAGGCCGGAGAAAACGCGATGAGGTGCCGCCACCTCTAACCCGGTACAGCGCTGCAGACCTTTCCACCGAGCCCTCCTGCAACCAGGCAAGCCGGGGCAGGCCGGACACCACAGGCCGCCCACGCGTGGCTCATGCCGGCAGAAACAGGACGAGGCGCTGCGGCCTCTCACCTGTGCCATCATCGGGCCCTCGGGGGCTGGGGGGAAGCTGCGGCACGCACGAGAACCCCCAGCCGTCTGCATCCGGCTGCCAGCCACCGGGACCGGCTGCCGCTTGCACTCTGCCCAATTCGTGCATGGGCTCCAGCTTAAGGCCGGAGAAAACGCGATGAGGTGCCGCCACCTCTAACCCGGTACAGCGCTGCAGACCTTTCCACCGAGCCCTCCTGCAACCAGGCAAGCCGGGGCAGGCCGGACACCACAGGCCGCCCACGCGTGGCTCATGCCGGCAGAAACAGGACGAGGCGCTGCGGCCTCTCACCTGTGCCATCATCGGGCCCTCGGGGGCTGGGGGGAAGCTGCGGCACGCACGAGAACCCCCAGCCGTCTGCATCCGGCTGCCAGCCACCGGGACCGGCTGCCGCTTGCACTCTGCCCAATTCGTGCATGGGCTCCAGCTTAAGGCCGGAGAAAACGCGATGAGGTGCCGCCACCTCTA
Organism: Buteo buteo; assembly: GCF_964188355.1. Classification (NCBI taxonomy): domain Eukaryota; kingdom Metazoa; phylum Chordata; class Aves; order Accipitriformes; family Accipitridae; genus Buteo; species Buteo buteo. The sequence continues at coordinate 14,563 of NW_027439315.1, forward strand.
AACCCGGTAGAGCGCTGCAGACCTTTCCACCGAGCCCTCCTGCAACCAGGCAAGCCGGGGCAGGCCGGACACCACAGGCCGCCCACGCGTGGCTCATGCCGGCAAAAACAGGACGAGGCGCTGCGGCCTCTCACCTGTGCCATCATCGGGCCCTCGGGGGCTGGGGGGAAGCTGCGGCACGCACGAGAACCCCCAGCCGTCTGCATCCGGCTGCCAGCCACCGGGACCGGCTGCCGCTCTGCCCGCTCCAGCTTAAGGCCAGAGTCAAAGGACGAGGTGCCGCCACCTCGCCCGCCCATCACCAGGCCCTCAGGAGGCGGCGGCAGCCGCGGCGGGCTGGATGCTCACGGGCAGCTGCCCTCGCATATACCAGCGCTCCACCTTTGCCATCATCGGGCCCTCCGGGGCCGGGGGAAAGCCGAGGCAGGCTCGGCTCCACCCGGTCTTCCAGCGTTCGAGTGCCGGTGGCCGCCGCCGGCCACCGGGCTATGCCCTGCGGAATCCACCTTTGCACCTCTCGCACCACTCGGGTCAACAGCCACCGCCAGCCTGCCAGACCCTCGCAGGCGCCCGGCTGGCTTACTTGGAAAACACCGGGAGAGACCAACTGGCCGAACAGACAGAAAACGAGCCGAACCACCAGGCAAAACCACCACCACAACGGCCGCCCAGCGCTCCACTTCGCCGGCTGAGCCGTAAGCCTTGCAGCCGCTCACTAGCGCTGCTCCGTGCACGAGTCACCACTACCTCCTATAGTACGGGAGATCACGTCCCCGCCCCCGGCCGGCTCCAAGAGTGCCGTCCCTGCCCACCGGGGAGACCCGCCAATGACACCGACTTTTACGATGACGTAACTGGAGGCAGCGAAAAACAGCGACCCCTTGGCCAGCTCCGAGAAAGTGGCGGGGCTATCAGGTCTACCTCCCCGCCCCCGAAATGCGGCTAAGTCCCGCCGGAGCCGGGTAGACCTGGCGGCTCTTTTCACCGGCCGCTGCGGCAGCGACACCCCGCGTCCTCCGGGCGCCGCCGGCGGCCGCGCCGGCCTCCGGAGCCGGGTAGACCTGGCGGCCGCCCGCGGAGCCGGGTAGACCTGGCGGCTCTTTTCACCGGCCGCTGCGGCAGCGACACCCCGCGTCCTCCGGGCGCCGCCGGCGGCCGCGCCGGCCTCCGGAGCCGGGTAGACCTGGCGGCCGCCCGCGGAGCCGGGTAGACCTGGCGGCTCTTTTCACCGGCCGCTGCGGCAGCGACACCCCGCGTCCTCCGGGCGCCGCCGGCGGCCGCGCCGGCCTCCGGAGCCGGGTAGACCTGGCGGCCGCCCGCGGAGCCGGGTAGACCTGGCGGCCCTTTTCACCGGCCGCTGCGGCAGCGACACCCCGCGTCCTCCGGGCGCCGCCGGCGGCCGCGCCGGCCTCCGGAGCCGGGTAGACCTGGCGGCCGCCCGCGGAGCCGGGTAGACCTGGCGGCCCTTTTCACCGGCCGCTGCGGCAGCGACACCCCGCGTCCTCCGGGCGCCGCCGGCGGCCGCGCCGGCCTCCGGAGCCGGGTAGACCTGGCGGCCGCCCGCGGAGCCGGGTAGACCTGGCGGCCCTTTTCACCGGCCGCTGCGGCAGCGACACCCCGCGTCCTCCGGGCGCCGCCGGCGGCCGCGCCGGCCTCCGGAGCCGGGTAGACCTGGCGGCCGCCCGCGGAGCCGGGTAGACCTGGCAGCCGTTCGGTGCCCCTTGGGCGGGGGGGGGCGGGGGGGGCAGGTGCGCCTGTTTTTGGTTCGTTTTTTTCGTTTTTTTTTTTTTTTTTCTTTCTTTTGAGATTTTAGCAAATCTGATTAAAAGGGCCACCCTCTCCCGGTTCTCCCGGACGGCATTTCTTTCCCCCTCCCCTTCCCGAGTTTGAACCACTTCTACACCAAGGGAGCACGTTTAAACGTACTGTCTGATGCAAGAGTTATTTCACCTTTATTGATTCCGGCGGGAAATATTAATACAATATTAACGACAACCAGTTTTCAAAATAATTTTTGTTTCCTGACACACACACACCCCCCCCCCCACCCTCGTCGTTCTCATGCACGTGCACGCACCTATTCCGAGCCGGTGGCTGCCAGGCACTTGCCAGCTTCACCACACCAGCCAGCCCCTCTGCTCCGCTGCTGCCCCCCCCCCCCCCCAACCATATTCTGTCGGCGGGGTCCGGGCAGAGGTGGCAGCCCCCGGCACAAACTGCCCGGCTCCCCGGCGCGAGTTCGCTGTTCACTGGGTGCCTTCAGGACTGGTAGCCCCTTGCCAGGTTCAGGTTCGGGTCCCGGCGCTGCTGGGTGCTCGCCGACTTTTGGTTTTGGTTTTTGCGGTCTTGGGCTTTTTTTGGGGGGTTGTTTTTAATTTTTCTCCCCCCCCCCCCCCGCCTGTTTTTTTTTGGTGTTTTTTTGACGTTTTCCTTTTTTTAATAAAATAAATACTTTAAAATACATATCTGCGATCCTGCAGGCACTGCCACCCCCCCCCCCCCCCGGTGACACACGCGCGCTCAGAGGCGCGCGCACACACACACACACACACACACAGAACGCGACGCAGGCACACACAGCTACACGCACCCCTGCACCGGTGTGCTCCCCCTCCCTCCCCGCGCTGCAGTCCCGGACCTGCAGGCCAGTAGGTGCAGCCCCCCCCCCCCCCCCTCCCCCGGCCCCACCCGATCACAGACTTTCCGGCGCCCTGGAGACGGGGGGTTGGGGGGCGGGTGGCTGGGTGGGGTGGTCTGCAGCCCGGCAACGGGGCCCCCGGAAACTGTGGTGTTTCCCGCCACGGCAACGGTCTGCTGCTCAGTCGCGGCGGCAGCAGCGGCGGGGAAAGGAGGCTAGAAAAGAGGGGGGGCGAGAGCGGCTGGCGAGCAGGCGGGGAGCCTGGCGCAGAGGTAGGCTGGCGAGGGGGGACGGTGTGTCTTTTCGGAGAAGGCTTCTGTTTGGATCGGTTGGAGTTTTATTTTTTTTACTTCTCTCCCCCGTCCCCGTCCCCGTCCCCGTCCCCGTCCCCGTCCCCCCCCCCCCGGTCGTTTAGTTTTCCCCCCGCGGCGGGGGCGGGCAGGAGTGGAGCAGGGCGAGAGCGGCTGGCGAGCAGGCGGGGAGCCTGGCGCAGAGGCAGGCTGGCGAGGGGGGACGGTGTGTCTTTTCGGAGAAGGCTTCTGTTTGGATCGGTTGGAGTTTTATTTTTTTTACTTCTCTCCCCCGTCCCCGTCCCCGTCCCCGTCCCCCCCCCCCCGGTCGTTTAGTTTTCCCCCCGCGGCGGGGGCGGGCAGGAATGGAGCAGGGCGAGAGCGGCTGGCGAGCAGGCGGGGAGCCTGGCGCAGAGGCAGGCTGGCGAGGGGGGACGGTGTGTCTTTTCGGAGAAGGCTTCTGTTTGGATCGGTTGGAGTTTTATTTTTTTTACTTCTCTCCCCCGTCCCCGTCCCCGTCCCCGTCCCCCCCCCCCCCCGGTCGTTTAGTTTTCCCCCCGCGGCGGGGGCGGGCAGGAGTGGAGCAGGGCGAGCAGGCGGGGAGCCTGGCGCAGAGGCAGGCTGGCGAGGGGGGACGGTGTGTCTTTTCGGAGAAGGCTTCTGTTTGGATCGGTTGGAGTTTTATTTTTTTTACTTCTCTCCCCCGTCCCCGTCCCCGTCCCCGTCCCCGTCCCGTCCCCCCCGGTCGTTTAGTTTTCCCCCCGCGGCGAGGGCGGGCAGGAGTGCAGCAGGGCGAGAGCGGCTGGCGAGCAGGCGGGGAGCCTGGCGCAGAGGCAGGCTGGCGAGGGGGGACGGTGTGTCTTTTCGGAGAAGGCTTCTGTTTGGATCGGTTGGAGTTTTATTTTTTTTACTTCTCTCCCCCGTCCCCGTCCCCGTCCCCGTCCCCGTCCCACCCCCCCGGTCCTTTAGTTTTCCCCCCGCGGCGGCGGCGGGCGGGAGTGGAGCAGGGCGAGTGCGTGGCTGGCTGAGAAAGAAAGGCGGGAGCGGGGCCACGGGTGCGGCAGGATAGGGACTCGGCAGCTGGGGTTTAGAGACGGCAGGGCACCGGGGGGGCTCCCCTCTCCCGCCCGGGCACGGAGCCGGCAGGGACGCCGCAGGGTCCTAAAGTCTCCCGCCTTCCACCACCGGGGGCGGCAAGCCTGGTGGCGGAAGGGGGGAGCAGGGGCAGCCAGGCTCGGCGCGAACTGCGTGGCGGGAGGGCGGGGGGGCGGTGTGTGTGTGCGTGCAGCGGCGGGCCCGGGGTGACGGGGGTGGGGGGTGTCGGCCCGGGGCCCTGTTTCGGGCGGGGGGGGGGGGGGGGCTGCGCGCGTGTGCGTTTTGAGCGCACGACTGTGAGCGGGGCAGCGGGTGGAGGGTTTGGGCTGGGGGGGGCCGGTTGCGGGGGGGGGGGGTGCGCACGTGTGTAGCCCCGTGCGAGTGGGTGCGGTGGCGGGCGGGAGGTGTTTGGGGCGGGGACTCGAATGGGGGGGGGGCAGTGCGTGCGTGCGCGTGCGTGTGTCTAAGGGCGGGTGAGCGGCTGCAGCAGCAGGCGGTGGGCGTTCGGGCCGGGGGCCTGTTTTGGCGGGGTGCGGGCGCGCACGCAGGTGGAAATGAGAAAGATTTGTAACGGTGTCGCTAACGCCGCTTTCTCTGTTACAGCCCGGGTGGTCGGCCGCTTCGACGTCCGGCCTGCGCCCGTGCCTGCCTACGGGCGATGCGCTCGGCTCCCGGTCGGACCCGTCCCTGGCAAAGCAGCAGCCGCGTGCCTCGGCCTGGGCAGAGACCTGGGGCTCCAGGGCCCCAGCCAGGGCTGCCGGAGAGGCGCGCCGCGCTTCCGACAGAGGGGCATCAGCGGCTCCGTCGCCGGCGGGATGCGTTCGAGCGGTGAGGAAGGTCCCAGCGGCCTTAGGCGGTGGCGGGGGGCGCGCTCCTTCGGCGACGGGGAGCGGGGGGGAAACGGCCCCGGGGCGGGCCGGTCAGCCGGCACGGCGGCCACGCGAGCTCGTCGTCTCCGAGGATGCTCGGCTAAGTCGGCCTCGGCCACAGGGACCGCTTGTCAGGCAGCCGACTGGCTTTCTTCAGAGGCCTGCGAGACCGCCGTCCCTCGGAGGCCAATGAACAGTTAATGCGCGATAACGCAGGGGCCGGAGAACGCTAACGTTAACCAAGAGCGTCGCAAGGTCCTAAAGGAGTGCCGCAATCAAACTTTAGGAGTCGGTAATTTATAATACTGGTGACTACTAATCGAGTCATATTCAATCCGTGACGATCCGCTGGTAGGTACGTACGTACGTACGTACGTATTCCTTCTCCGGCTATTAACGAAGGGATGCACACCTAGCGTGCGTGAACGAATGAGTTTTGTTATTTAAGGAACTGCCAGAAAGCGTATTACCGCGTAGCGCTAAATCAGTCGGTAGGTGACGCTCCATAAACGATACAATCCAGCATCGCTCGTCAACTGTTAATAACTTCAATCGATGACGATTCATAGCGTATCGATTCTTCTGTATTCGTTTAGGAGCGGATCCCACGCCAACGGTGCCACGCGGTACCCGGACGGCCACCGACTCGTACAGAGACGAGAGAGCAGCGTCGGCGCCTCTTCCCGAAGAAGTCGTTACCGATAAAGTACTCCGACTGCGGGTAACGCTTTGCTCTCACGTTTTTGACGCGTGCCTGCCTGCCTGCCTGCCTGCCTGCGTGCGCGGTAAAAGACAAGCTGTCAGACACAATAAATTTTAAGAAAGTGGAATCGCGGAGCGGTCTTAATACACTAATCAGGACCGGCCCGTAGTGCGGCCAGGGAGTGCAGGCCGACCCTGCAGCGTGGCCAGGTTTACCCGGAGACACAGGTAAGGAGGCCAGGACTACCCCGGAGCATCAGGTAGGGATACCGGGCTGACCCCCAGAAAGTCAGGTAGGGTGGCCGGGCCTACCCCGGAGCGCCTGTAGGGACCGCAGGTGTACCCCGGAGCACCGGTAGGGGTACCGGCACTACCCCGGAGGATGAGGTAGGGGCGCCAGGCCTACCCCGGAGCGTCGGGTAGGGACACCGGGCTGACCCCAGAGGGTCAGGTAGGGTGGCCGGGCCTACCCCGGAGCGCCTGTAGGGACCGCAGGTGTACCCCGGAGCACCGGCAGGGGTACCGGCACTACCCCGGAGGATGAGGTAGGGGCGCCAGGCCTACCCCGGAGCGTCGGGTAGGGACACCGGGCTGACCCCAGAGGGTCAGGTAGGGTGGCCGGGCCTACCCCGGAGCGCCTGTAGGGACCGCAGGTGTACCCCGGAGCACCGGCAGGGGTACCGGCACTACCCCGGAGGATGAGGTAGGGGCGCCAGGCCTACCCCGGAGCGTCGGGTAGGGATACCGGGCTGACCCCGGAGGGTCAGGTAGGGTGGCCGGGCCTACCCCGGAGCGCCTGTAGGGACCGCAGGTGTACCCCGGAGCACCGGCAGGGGTACCGGCACTACCCCGGAGGATGAGGTAGGGGCGCCAGGCCTACCCCGGAGCGTCGGGTAGGGATACCGGGCTGACCCCGGAGGGTCAGGTAGGGTGGCCGGGCCTATCCCGGAGCGCCTGTAGGGACCGCAGGTGTACCCCGGAGCACCGGCAGGGGTACCGGCACTACCCCGGAGGATGAGGTAGGGGCGCCAGGCCTACCCCGGAGCGTCGGGTAGGGATACCGGGCTGACCCCGGAGGGTCAGGTAGGGTGGCCGGGCCTACCCCGGAGCGCCTGTAGGGACCGCAGGTGTACCCCGGAGCACCGGCAGGGGTACCGGCACTACCCCGGAGGATGAGGTAGGGGCGCCAGGCCTACCCCGGAGCGTCGGGTAGGGACACCGGGCTGACCCCGGAGGGTCAGGTAGGGTGGCCGGGCCTACCCCGGAGCGCCTGTAGGGACCGCAGGTGTACCCCGGAGCACCGGCAGGGGTACCGGCACTACCCCGGAGGATGAGGTAGGGGCGCCAGGCCTACCCCGGAGCGTCGGGTAGGGATACCGGGCTGACCCCGGAGGGTCAGGTAGGGTGGCCGGGCCTACCCCGGAGCGCCTGTAGGGACCGCAGGTGTACCCCGCAGCACCGGCAGGGGTACCGGCACTACCCCGGAGGATGAGGTAGGGGCGCCAGGCCTACCCCGGAGCGTCGGGTAGGGACACCGGGCTGACCCCGGAGGGTCAGGTAGGGTGGCCGGGCCTACCCCGGAGCGCCTGTAGGGACCGCAGGGGTATCCCGGAGCACCGGTAGGGGTACCGGCACTACCCCGGAGGATGAGGTAGGGGCGCCAGGCCTACCCCGGAGCGTCGGGTAGGGACACCGGGCTGACCCCGGAGGGTCAGGTAGGGTGGCCGGGCCTACCCCGGAGCGCCTGTAGGGACCGCAGGTGTACCCCGGAGCACCGGCAGGGGTACCGGCACTACCCCGGAGGATGAGGTAGGGGCGCCAGGCCTACCCCGGAGCGTCGGGTAGGGACACCGGGCTGACCCCAGAGGGTCAGGTAGGGTGGCCGGGCCTACCCCGGAGCGCCTGTAGGGACCGCAGGTGTACCCCGGAGCACCGGCAGGGGTACCGGCACTACCCCGGAGGATGAGGTAGGGGCGCCAGGCCTACCCCGGAGCGTCGGGTAGGGATACCGGGCTGACCCCGGAGGGTCAGGTAGGGTGGCCGGGCCTACCCCGGAGCGCCTGTAGGGACCGCAGGTGTACCCCGGAGCACCGGCAGGGGTACCGGCACTACCCCGGAGGATGAGGTAGGGGCGCCAGGCCTACCCCGGAGCGTCGGGTAGGGACACCGGGCTGACCCCAGAGGGTCAGGTAGGGTGGCCGGGCCTACCCCGGAGCGCCTGTAGGGACCGCAGGGGTATCCCGGAGCACCGGCAGGGGTACCGGCACTACCCCGGAGGATGAGGTAGGGGCGCCAGGCCTACCCCGGAGCGTCGGGTAGGGACACCGGGCTGACCCCGGAGGGTCAGGTAGGGTGGCCGGGCCTACCCCGGAGCGCCTGTAGGGACCGCAGGTGTACCCCGGAGCACCGGCAGGGGTACCGGCACTACCCCGGAGGATGAGGTAGGGGCGCCAGGCCTACCCCGGAGCGTCGGGTAGGGATACCGGGCTGACCCCGGAGGGTCAGGTAGGGTGGCCGGGCCTACCCCGGAGCGCCTGTAGGGACCGCAGGTGTACCCCGGAGCACCGGCAGGGGTACCGGCACTACCCCGGAGCATGAGGTAGGGGCGCCAGGCGTACCCCGGAGCGTCGGGTAGGGACACCGGGCTGACCCCAGAGGGTCAGGTAGGGTGGCCGGGCCTACCCCGGAGCGCCTGTAGGGACCGCAGGTGTATCCCGGAGCACCGGTAGGGGTACGGGTACTACCCCGGAGGATGAGGTAGGGGCGCCAGGCCTACCCCGGAGCGTCGGGTAGGGATACCGGGCTGACCCCGGAGGGTCAGGTAGGGTGGCCGGGCCTACCCCGGAGCGCCTGTAGGGACCGCAGGTGTACCCCGGAGCACCGGCAGGGGTACCGGCACTACCCCGGAGGATGAGGTAGGGGCGCCAGGCCTACCCCGGAGCGTCGGGTAGGGACACCGGGCTGACCCCGGAGGGTCAGGTAGGGTGGCCGGGCCTACCCCGGAGCGCCTGTAGGGACAGCAGGTGTACCCCGGAGCACCGGTAGGGGTACCGGTACTACCCCGGAGCATGAGGTAGGGGCGCCAGGCGTACCCCGGAGCGTCGGGTAGGGACACCGGGCTGACCCCAGAGGGTCAGGTAGGGTGGCCGGGCCTACCCCGGAGCGCCTGTAGGGACAGCAGGTGTACCCCGGAGCACCGGTAGGGGTACGGGTACTACCCCGGAGGATGAGGTAGGGGCGCCAGGCCTACCCCGGAGCGTCGGGTAGGGACACCGGGCTGACCCCAGAGGGTCAGGTAGGGTGGCCGGGCCTACCCTGGAGGGTCAGGATGGGGGGCCGGGATCCATCGCCGCGTGCCCGTAGGGACAGCAGGTAGAACTCCGGCGCATCACAAAGGGTTCCGCCACGGGCCCAGAGTACTGGTGGGGGAACGGGTTCTATCCCGGAACGTCGCCTGGGGACACCGGGCGTAAGGCGGAGGGTCGGGTAGGAAGGCTGGGTCTAAACTCGCGCGCCCGTAGGGACAGCAGTTTTTCCCCCGGCGTACCGGGCGGGGGTACCGGTACTGCCCCGGAGTACTGACGGGGGTACACGGGTACTACCCCGGGGTACCGGGCGGCGGTATACGGGTACTACCCCGGAGTACAGGACGGGGGTATACGGGTACTACGAAGGAGCACAGGTGGGGGTTACGGGTAGTACCCCGGAGTACCGGGCGGGGGCATACGGGTACTGCCCCAGAGTACCGGGCGGGGGTATGCGGGTACTGCCCCGGAGTACCGGGTGGAGGTATATGGGTACTTCCCCGGAGTACCGGGCGGGGGTATGCGGGTACTGCCCCGGAGTACCGGGCGGGGGTATACGGGTACTACCAAGGAAGGAGTACAGGTGGGGGTTACGGGTAGCACCCCGGAGTACCGGGCGGGGGTACCGGTACTGCCCCGGAGTACCGGGCGGGGGTATGCGGGTACTGCCCCGGAGTACCGGGCGGGGGTATACGGGTACTACCAAGGAGTACAGGTGGGGGTTACGGGTAGCACCCCGGAGTACTGGGCGGGGGTACCGGTACTGCCCCGGAGTACCGGGCGGGGGTATGCGGGTACTGCCCCGGAGTACCGGGCGGGGGTATACGGGTACTACCAAGGAAGGAGTACAGGTGGGGGTTACGGGTAGTACCCCGGAGTACCGGGCGGGGGTACCGGTACTGCCCCGGAGTACTGACGGGGGTACACGGGTACTACCCCGGGGTACCGGGCGGGGGTATACGGGTACTGCCCCGGAGTACCGGGCAGGGGTATGCGGGTACTGCCCCGGAGTACCGGGCGGGGGTATACGGGTACTACGAAGGAGTACAGGTGGGTGTTACGGGTAGTACCCCGGAGTACCGGGCGGGGGTACTGGTACTGCCCCGGAGTACCGGGCGGGGGCATACGGGTACTGCCCCGGAGTACCGGGCGGGGGCATAGGGGTGCTGCCCCGGAGTACCGGGCGGGGGTATGCGGGTACTGCCCCGGAGTACCGGGTGGAGGTATATGGGTACTTCCCCGGAGTACCGGGCGGGGGTATGCGGGTACTGCCCTGGAGTACCGGGCGGGGGTATGCGGGTACTGCCCCGGAGTACCGGGCGGGGGTATATGGGTACTTCCCCGGAGTACCGGGCGGGGGTATGCGGGTACTGCCCCGGAGTACCGGGCGGGGGTATGCGGGTACTGCCCCGGAGTATCGGGCGGGGGTATACGGGTACTACCAAGGAGTACAGGTGGGGGTTACGGGTACTACCCCTGGCTGCCGGGTGGGGGTACTGGTACTACCCCGGAGTACCAATGAGGGTTACGGGTACTACC
>NW_027439315.1:37500-47500 GCF_964188355.1 Buteo buteo
GAGCGGAGGCCCCACGGCCACGAGTCCTGGGACAGCGACGGCCACTCGCACCCATCGCCAACCGGGGGCGGACGGCAGGTGCGGGGGCTCTGCGTGCGAGTGAGAGGGCAACGTCTGCGGAGAGGTGCAACGCCGGCCTGAACACCGGCAGAGCCGGCCCGCCGGGAAGCCCCTCCGACGCGCCCTAAACGCCTCATCGATCAGTAAGGGAAGGGAACGGAGGAAGGAGCGGAGGCCCCACGGCCACGAGTCCTGGGACAGCGACGGCCACTCGCACCCGTCGCCAACCGGGGGCGGACGGCAGGTGCGGGGGCTCTGCGTGCGAGTGAGGGCAACGCCTGCGAGAGGTGCTCCAACGGCCTGAACACCGGCAGAGCCGGCCCGCCGTGGAGGCTCTCCGACGCACCCGAGGACGCCTCAGCGGGCGCTGCCTGTGGGTCTGGATCAGTCAAATCGTGGAGCGGGAGGTGCCACGGGCCACCCGGCTCCAGACAACGATTCCCTTGAGGAAGGTAACGGGACCGGGGGATGGCCACAGCAGGCTCAACTCCCCCAGCTCCTCCAGCGTTCGAGTGCCGGCAACCGCCACCGGCTGCCGGTCTTTGCCCGCCCCACAGGCAACCGCTTGCCGTCGGGGAAAAAAAAGGCACCTGGACCCATGCCGCGCACGGGTGTTCGGGGCCTGGGGGAATGCCACAGAAGCGAGACAACCCCAGCCGCCTGCGTTCGACTTGCCAGCCACCAGGTACAGCCGCACTTTTCTTCCCGCTTCGCGGGCTCCAGCTTAAGGCCGGAGAAAACGCGATGAGGTGCCGCCACCTCTAACCCGGTACAGCGCTGCAGACCTTTCCACCGAGCCCTCCTGCAACCAGGCAAGCCGGGGCAGGCCGGACACCACAGGCCGCCCACGCGTGGCTCATGCCGGCAGAAACAGGACGAGGCGCTGCGGCCTCTCACCTGTGCCATCATCGGGCCCTCGGGGGCTGGGGGGAAGCTGCGGCACGCACGAGAACCCCCAGCCGTCTGCATCCGGCTGCCAGCCACCGGGACCGGCTGCCGCTTGCACTCTGCCCAATTCGTGCATGGGCTCCAGCTTAAGGCCGGAGAAAACGCGATGAGGTGCCGCCACCTCTAAACCCGGTAGAGCGCTGCAGACCTTTCCACCGAGCCCTCCTGCAACCAGGCAAGCCGGGGCAGGCCGGACACCACAGGCCGCCCACGCGTGGCTCATGCCGGCAAAAACAGGACGAGGCGCTGCGGCCTCTCACCTGTGCCATCATCGGGCCCTCGGGGGCTGGGGGGAAGCTGCGGCACGCACGAGAACCCCCAGCCGTCTGCATCCGGCTGCCAGCCACCGGGACCGGCTGCCGCTCTGCCCGCTCCAGCTTAAGGCCAGAGTCAAAGGACGAGGTGCCGCCACCTCGCCCGCCCATCACCAGGCCCTCAGGAGGCGGCGGCAGCCGCGGCGGGCTGGATGCTCACGGGCAGCTGCCCTCGCATATACCAGCGCTCCACCTTTGCCATCATCGGGCCCTCCGGGGCCGGGGGAAAGCCGAGGCAGGCTCGGCTCCACCCGGTCTTCCAGCGTTCGAGTGCCGGTGGCCGCCGCCGGCCACCGGGCTATGCCCTGCGGAATCCACCTTTGCACCTCTCGCACCACTCGGGTCAACAGCCACCGCCAGCCTGCCAGACCCTCGCAGGCGCCCGGCTGGCTTACTTGGAAAACACCGGGAGAGACCAACTGGCCGAACAGACAGAAAACGAGCCGAACCACCAGGCAAAACCACCACCACAACGGCCGCCCAGCGCTCCACTTCGCCGGCTGAGCCGTAAGCCTTGCAGCCGCTCACTAGCGCTGCTCCGTGCACGAGTCACCACTACCTCCTATAGTACGGGAGATCACGTCCCCGCCCCCGGCCGGCTCCAAGAGTGCCGTCCCTGCCCACCGGGGAGACCCGCCAATGACACCGACTTTTACGATGACGTAACTGGAGGCAGCGAAAAACAGCGACCCCTTGGCCAGCTCCGAGAAAGTGGCGGGGCTATCAGGTCTACCTCCCCGCCCCCGAAATGCGGCTAAGTCCCGCCGGAGCCGGGTAGACCTGGCGGCTCTTTTCACCGGCCGCTGCGGCAGCGACACCCCGCGTCCTCCGGGCGCCGCCGGCGGCCGCGCCGGCCTCCGGAGCCGGGTAGACCTGGCGGCCGCCCGCGGAGCCGGGTAGACCTGGCGGCTCTTTTCACCGGCCGCTGCGGCAGCGACACCCCGCGTCCTCCGGGCGCCGCCGGCGGCCGCGCCGGCCTCCGGAGCCGGGTAGACCTGGCGGCCGCCCGCGGAGCCGGGTAGACCTGGCGGCTCTTTTCACCGGCCGCTGCGGCAGCGACACCCCGCGTCCTCCGGGCGCCGCCGGCGGCCGCGCCGGCCTCCGGAGCCGGGTAGACCTGGCGGCCGCCCGCGGAGCCGGGTAGACCTGGCGGCCCTTTTCACCGGCCGCTGCGGCAGCGACACCCCGCGTCCTCCGGGCGCCGCCGGCGGCCGCGCCGGCCTCCGGAGCCGGGTAGACCTGGCGGCCGCCCGCGGAGCCGGGTAGACCTGGCGGCCCTTTTCACCGGCCGCTGCGGCAGCGACACCCCGCGTCCTCCGGGCGCCGCCGGCGGCCGCGCCGGCCTCCGGAGCCGGGTAGACCTGGCGGCCGCCCGCGGAGCCGGGTAGACCTGGCGGCCCTTTTCACCGGCCGCTGCGGCAGCGACACCCCGCGTCCTCCGGGCGCCGCCGGCGGCCGCGCCGGCCTCCGGAGCCGGGTAGACCTGGCGGCCGCCCGCGGAGCCGGGTAGACCTGGCAGCCGTTCGGTGCCCCTTGGGCGGGGGGGGGCGGGGGGGGCAGGTGCGCCTGTTTTTGGTTCGTTTTTTTCGTTTTTTTTTTTTTTTTTCTTTCTTTTGAGATTTTAGCAAATCTGATTAAAAGGGCCACCCTCTCCCGGTTCTCCCGGACGGCATTTCTTTCCCCCTCCCCTTCCCGAGTTTGAACCACTTCTACACCAAGGGAGCACGTTTAAACGTACTGTCTGATGCAAGAGTTATTTCACCTTTATTGATTCCGGCGGGAAATATTAATACAATATTAACGACAACCAGTTTTCAAAATAATTTTTGTTTCCTGACACACACACACCCCCCCCCCCACCCTCGTCGTTCTCATGCACGTGCACGCACCTATTCCGAGCCGGTGGCTGCCAGGCACTTGCCAGCTTCACCACACCAGCCAGCCCCTCTGCTCCGCTGCTGCCCCCCCCCCCCCCCAACCATATTCTGTCGGCGGGGTCCGGGCAGAGGTGGCAGCCCCCGGCACAAACTGCCCGGCTCCCCGGCGCGAGTTCGCTGTTCACTGGGTGCCTTCAGGACTGGTAGCCCCTTGCCAGGTTCAGGTTCGGGTCCCGGCGCTGCTGGGTGCTCGCCGACTTTTGGTTTTGGTTTTTGCGGTCTTGGGCTTTTTTTGGGGGGTTGTTTTTAATTTTTCTCCCCCCCCCCCCCGCCTGTTTTTTTTTGGTGTTTTTTTGACGTTTTCCTTTTTTTAATAAAATAAATACTTTAAAATACATATCTGCGATCCTGCAGGCACTGCCACCCCCCCCCCCCCCCGGTGACACACGCGCGCTCAGAGGCGCGCGCACACACACACACACACACACACAGAACGCGACGCAGGCACACACAGCTACACGCACCCCTGCACCGGTGTGCTCCCCCTCCCTCCCCGCGCTGCAGTCCCGGACCTGCAGGCCAGTAGGTGCAGCCCCCCCCCCCCCCCCTCCCCCGGCCCCACCCGATCACAGACTTTCCGGCGCCCTGGAGACGGGGGGTTGGGGGGCGGGTGGCTGGGTGGGGTGGTCTGCAGCCCGGCAACGGGGCCCCCGGAAACTGTGGTGTTTCCCGCCACGGCAACGGTCTGCTGCTCAGTCGCGGCGGCAGCAGCGGCGGGGAAAGGAGGCTAGAAAAGAGGGGGGGCGAGAGCGGCTGGCGAGCAGGCGGGGAGCCTGGCGCAGAGGTAGGCTGGCGAGGGGGGACGGTGTGTCTTTTCGGAGAAGGCTTCTGTTTGGATCGGTTGGAGTTTTATTTTTTTTACTTCTCTCCCCCGTCCCCGTCCCCGTCCCCGTCCCCGTCCCCGTCCCCCCCCCCCCGGTCGTTTAGTTTTCCCCCCGCGGCGGGGGCGGGCAGGAGTGGAGCAGGGCGAGAGCGGCTGGCGAGCAGGCGGGGAGCCTGGCGCAGAGGCAGGCTGGCGAGGGGGGACGGTGTGTCTTTTCGGAGAAGGCTTCTGTTTGGATCGGTTGGAGTTTTATTTTTTTTACTTCTCTCCCCCGTCCCCGTCCCCGTCCCCGTCCCCCCCCCCCCGGTCGTTTAGTTTTCCCCCCGCGGCGGGGGCGGGCAGGAATGGAGCAGGGCGAGAGCGGCTGGCGAGCAGGCGGGGAGCCTGGCGCAGAGGCAGGCTGGCGAGGGGGGACGGTGTGTCTTTTCGGAGAAGGCTTCTGTTTGGATCGGTTGGAGTTTTATTTTTTTTACTTCTCTCCCCCGTCCCCGTCCCCGTCCCCGTCCCCGCCCCCCCCCGGTCGTTTAGTTTTCCCCCCGCGGCGGGGGCGGGCAGGAGTGGAGCAGGGCGAGCAGGCGGGGAGCCTGGCGCAGAGGCAGGCTGGCGAGGGGGGACGGTGTGTCTTTTCGGAGAAGGCTTCTGTTTGGATCGGTTGGAGTTTTATTTTTTTTACTTCTCTCCCCCGTCCCCGTCCCCGTCCCCGTCCCCGTCCCGTCCCCCCCGGTCGTTTAGTTTTCCCCCCGCGGCGAGGGCGGGCAGGAGTGCAGCAGGGCGAGAGCGGCTGGCGAGCAGGCGGGGAGCCTGGCGCAGAGGCAGGCTGGCGAGGGGGGACGGTGTGTCTTTTCGGAGAAGGCTTCTGTTTGGATCGGTTGGAGTTTTATTTTTTTTACTTCTCTCCCCCGTCCCCGTCCCCGTCCCCGTCCCCGTCCCACCCCCCCGGTCCTTTAGTTTTCCCCCCGCGGCGGCGGCGGGCGGGAGTGGAGCAGGGCGAGTGCGTGGCTGGCTGAGAAAGAAAGGCGGGAGCGGGGCCACGGGTGCGGCAGGATAGGGACTCGGCAGCTGGGGTTTAGAGACGGCAGGGCACCGGGGGGGCTCCCCTCTCCCGCCCGGGCACGGAGCCGGCAGGGACGCCGCAGGGTCCTAAAGTCTCCCGCCTTCCACCACCGGGGGCGGCAAGCCTGGTGGCGGAAGGGGGGAGCAGGGGCAGCCAGGCTCGGCGCGAACTGCGTGGCGGGAGGGCGGGGGGGCGGTGTGTGTGTGCGTGCAGCGGCGGGCCCGGGGTGACGGGGGTGGGGGGTGTCGGCCCGGGGCCCTGTTTCGGGCGGGGGGGGGGGGGGGGCTGCGCGCGTGTGCGTTTTGAGCGCACGACTGTGAGCGGGGCAGCGGGTGGAGGGTTTGGGCTGGGGGGGGCCGGTTGCGGGGGGGGGGGGTGCGCACGTGTGTAGCCCCGTGCGAGTGGGTGCGGTGGCGGGCGGGAGGTGTTTGGGGCGGGGACTCGAATGGGGGGGGGGCAGTGCGTGCGTGCGCGTGCGTGTGTCTAAGGGCGGGTGAGCGGCTGCAGCAGCAGGCGGTGGGCGTTCGGGCCGGGGGCCTGTTTTGGCGGGGTGCGGGCGCGCACGCAGGTGGAAATGAGAAAGATTTGTAACGGTGTCGCTAACGCCACTTTCTCTGTTACAGCCCGGGTGGTCGGCCGCTTCGACGTCCGGCCTGCGCCCGTGCCTGCCTACGGGCGATGCGCTCGGCTCCCGGTCGGACCCGTCCCTGGCAAAGCAGCAGCCGCGTGCCTCGGCCTGGGCAGAGACCTGGGGCTCCAGGGCCCCAGCCAGGGCTGCCGGAGAGGCGCGCCGCGCTTCCGACAGAGGGGCATCAGCGGCTCCGTCGCCGGCGGGATGCGTTCGAGCGGTGAGGAAGGTCCCAGCGGCCTTAGGCGGTGGCGGGGGGCGCGCTCCTTCGGCGACGGGGAGCGGGGGGGAAACGGCCCCGGGGCGGGCCGGTCAGCCGGCACGGCGGCCACGCGAGCTCGTCGTCTCCGAGGATGCTCGGCTAAGTCGGCCTCGGCCACAGGGACCGCTTGTCAGGCAGCCGACTGGCTTTCTTCAGAGGCCTGCGAGACCGCCGTCCCTCGGAGGCCAATGAACAGTTAATGCGCGATAACGCAGGGGCCGGAGAACGCTAACGTTAACCAAGAGCGTCGCAAGGTCCTAAAGGAGTGCCGCAATCAAACTTTAGGAGTCGGTAATTTATAATACTGGTGACTACTAATCGAGTCATATTCAATCCGTGACGATCCGCTGGTAGGTACGTACGTACGTACGTACGTATTCCTTCTCCGGCTATTAACGAAGGGATGCACACCTAGCGTGCGTGAACGAATGAGTTTTGTTATTTAAGGAACTGCCAGAAAGCGTATTACCGCGTAGCGCTAAATCAGTCGGTAGGTGACGCTCCATAAACGATACAATCCAGCATCGCTCGTCAACTGTTAATAACTTCAATCGATGACGATTCATAGCGTATCGATTCTTCTGTATTCGTTTAGGAGCGGATCCCACGCCAACGGTGCCACGCGGTACCCGGACGGCCACCGACTCGTACAGAGACGAGAGAGCAGCGTCGGCGCCTCTTCCCGAAGAAGTCGTTACCGATAAAGTACTCCGACTGCGGGTAACGCTTTGCTCTCACGTTTTTGACGCGTGCCTGCCTGCCTGCCTGCCTGCCTGCGTGCGCGGTAAAAGACAAGCTGTCAGACACAATAAATTTTAAGAAAGTGGAATCGCGGAGCGGTCTTAATACACTAATCAGGACCGGCCCGTAGTGCGGCCAGGGAGTGCAGGCCGACCCTGCAGCGTGGCCAGGTTTACCCGGAGACACAGGTAAGGAGGCCAGGACTACCCCGGAGCATCAGGTAGGGATACCGGGCTGACCCCCAGAAAGTCAGGTAGGGTGGCCGGGCCTACCCCGGAGCGCCTGTAGGGACCGCAGGTGTACCCCGGAGCACCGGTAGGGGTACCGGCACTACCCCGGAGGATGAGGTAGGGGCGCCAGGCCTACCCCGGAGCGTCGGGTAGGGACACCGGGCTGACCCCAGAGGGTCAGGTAGGGTGGCCGGGCCTACCCCGGAGCGCCTGTAGGGACCGCAGGTGTACCCCGGAGCACCGGCAGGGGTACCGGCACTACCCCGGAGGATGAGGTAGGGGCGCCAGGCCTACCCCGGAGCGTCGGGTAGGGACACCGGGCTGACCCCAGAGGGTCAGGTAGGGTGGCCGGGCCTACCCCGGAGCGCCTGTAGGGACCGCAGGTGTACCCCGGAGCACCGGCAGGGGTACCGGCACTACCCCGGAGGATGAGGTAGGGGCGCCAGGCCTACCCCGGAGCGTCGGGTAGGGATACCGGGCTGACCCCGGAGGGTCAGGTAGGGTGGCCGGGCCTACCCCGGAGCGCCTGTAGGGACCGCAGGTGTACCCCGGAGCACCGGCAGGGGTACCGGCACTACCCCGGAGGATGAGGTAGGGGCGCCAGGCCTACCCCGGAGCGTCGGGTAGGGATACCGGGCTGACCCCGGAGGGTCAGGTAGGGTGGCCGGGCCTATCCCGGAGCGCCTGTAGGGACCGCAGGTGTACCCCGGAGCACCGGCAGGGGTACCGGCACTACCCCGGAGGATGAGGTAGGGGCGCCAGGCCTACCCCGGAGCGTCGGGTAGGGATACCGGGCTGACCCCGGAGGGTCAGGTAGGGTGGCCGGGCCTACCCCGGAGCGCCTGTAGGGACCGCAGGTGTACCCCGGAGCACCGGCAGGGGTACCGGCACTACCCCGGAGGATGAGGTAGGGGCGCCAGGCCTACCCCGGAGCGTCGGGTAGGGACACCGGGCTGACCCCGGAGGGTCAGGTAGGGTGGCCGGGCCTACCCCGGAGCGCCTGTAGGGACCGCAGGTGTACCCCGGAGCACCGGCAGGGGTACCGGCACTACCCCGGAGGATGAGGTAGGGGCGCCAGGCCTACCCCGGAGCGTCGGGTAGGGATACCGGGCTGACCCCGGAGGGTCAGGTAGGGTGGCCGGGCCTACCCCGGAGCGCCTGTAGGGACCGCAGGTGTACCCCGGAGCACCGGCAGGGGTACCGGCACTACCCCGGAGGATGAGGTAGGGGCGCCAGGCCTACCCCGGAGCGTCGGGTAGGGACACCGGGCTGACCCCGGAGGGTCAGGTAGGGTGGCCGGGCCTACCCCGGAGCGCCTGTAGGGACCGCAGGGGTATCCCGGAGCACCGGTAGGGGTACCGGCACTACCCCGGAGGATGAGGTAGGGGCGCCAGGCCTACCCCGGAGCGTCGGGTAGGGACACCGGGCTGACCCCGGAGGGTCAGGTAGGGTGGCCGGGCCTACCCCGGAGCGCCTGTAGGGACCGCAGGTGTACCCCGGAGCACCGGCAGGGGTACCGGCACTACCCCGGAGGATGAGGTAGGGGCGCCAGGCCTACCCCGGAGCGTCGGGTAGGGACACCGGGCTGACCCCAGAGGGTCAGGTAGGGTGGCCGGGCCTACCCCGGAGCGCCTGTAGGGACCGCAGGTGTACCCCGGAGCACCGGCAGGGGTACCGGCACTACCCCGGAGGATGAGGTAGGGGCGCCAGGCCTACCCCGGAGCGTCGGGTAGGGATACCGGGCTGACCCCGGAGGGTCAGGTAGGGTGGCCGGGCCTACCCCGGAGCGCCTGTAGGGACCGCAGGTGTACCCCGGAGCACCGGCAGGGGTACCGGCACTACCCCGGAGGATGAGGTAGGGGCGCCAGGCCTACCCCGGAGCGTCGGGTAGGGACACCGGGCTGACCCCAGAGGGTCAGGTAGGGTGGCCGGGCCTACCCCGGAGCGCCTGTAGGGACCGCAGGGGTATCCCGGAGCACCGGCAGGGGTACCGGCACTACCCCGGAGGATGAGGTAGGGGCGCCAGGCCTACCCCGGAGCGTCGGGTAGGGACACCGGGCTGACCCCGGAGGGTCAGGTAGGGTGGCCGGGCCTACCCCGGAGCGCCTGTAGGGACCGCAGGTGTACCCCGGAGCACCGGCAGGGGTACCGGCACTACCCCGGAGGATGAGGTAGGGGCGCCAGGCCTACCCCGGAGCGTCGGGTAGGGATACCGGGCTGACCCCGGAGGGTCAGGTAGGGTGGCCGGGCCTACCCCGGAGCGCCTGTAGGGACCGCAGGTGTACCCCGGAGCACCGGCAGGGGTACCGGCACTACCCCGGAGCATGAGGTAGGGGCGCCAGGCGTACCCCGGAGCGTCGGGTAGGGACACCGGGCTGACCCCAGAGGGTCAGGTAGGGTGGCCGGGCCTACCCCGGAGCGCCTGTAGGGACCGCAGGTGTATCCCGGAGCACCGGTAGGGGTACGGGTACTACCCCGGAGGATGAGGTAGGGGCGCCAGGCCTACCCCGGAGCGTCGGGTAGGGATACCGGGCTGACCCCGGAGGGTCAGGTAGGGTGGCCGGGCCTACCCCGGAGCGCCTGTAGGGACCGCAGGTGTACCCCGGAGCACCGGCAGGGGTACCGGCACTACCCCGGAGGATGAGGTAGGGGCGCCAGGCCTACCCCGGAGCGTCGGGTAGGGACACCGGGCTGACCCCGGAGGGTCAGGTAGGGTGGCCGGGCCTACCCCGGAGCGCCTGTAGGGACAGCAGGTGTACCCCGGAGCACCGGTAGGGGTACCGGTACTACCCCGGAGCATGAGGTAGGGGCGCCAGGCGTACCCCGGAGCGTCGGGTAGGGACACCGGGCTGACCCCAGAGGGTCAGGTAGGGTGGCCGGGCCTACCCCGGAGCGCCTGTAGGGACAGCAGGTGTACCCCGGAGCACCGGTAGGGGTACGGGTACTACCCCGGAGGATGAGGTAGGGGCGCCAGGCCTACCCCGGAGCGTCGGGTAGGGACAC
>NW_027439315.1:62500-72500 GCF_964188355.1 Buteo buteo
ACGCACGAGAACCCCCAGCCGTCTGCATCCGGCTGCCAGCCACCGGGACCGGCTGCCGCTTGCACTCTGCCCAATTCGTGCATGGGCTCCAGCTTAAGGCCGGAGAAAACGCGATGAGGTGCCGCCACCTCTAACCCGGTACAGCGCTGCAGACCTTTCCACCGAGCCCTCCTGCAACCAGGCAAGCCGGGGCAGGCCGGACACCACAGGCCGCCCACGCGTGGCTCATGCCGGCAGAAACAGGACGAGGCGCTGCGGCCTCTCACCTGTGCCATCATCGGGCCCTCGGGGGCTGGGGGGAAGCTGCGGCACGCACGAGAACCCCCAGCCGTCTGCATCCGGCTGCCAGCCACCGGGACCGGCTGCCGCTTGCACTCTGCCCAATTCGTGCATGGGCTCCAGCTTAAGGCCGGAGAAAACGCGATGAGGTGCCGCCACCTCTAAACCCGGTAGAGCGCTGCAGACCTTTCCACCGAGCCCTCCTGCAACCAGGCAAGCCGGGGCAGGCCGGACACCACAGGCCGCCCACGCGTGGCTCATGCCGGCAAAAACAGGACGAGGCGCTGCGGCCTCTCACCTGTGCCATCATCGGGCCCTCGGGGGCTGGGGGGAAGCTGCGGCACGCACGAGAACCCCCAGCCGTCTGCATCCGGCTGCCAGCCACCGGGACCGGCTGCCGCTCTGCCCGCTCCAGCTTAAGGCCAGAGTCAAAGGACGAGGTGCCGCCACCTCGCCCGCCCATCACCAGGCCCTCAGGAGGCGGCGGCAGCCGCGGCGGGCTGGATGCTCACGGGCAGCTGCCCTCGCATATACCAGCGCTCCACCTTTGCCATCATCGGGCCCTCCGGGGCCGGGGGAAAGCCGAGGCAGGCTCGGCTCCACCCGGTCTTCCAGCGTTCGAGTGCCGGTGGCCGCCGCCGGCCACCGGGCTATGCCCTGCGGAATCCACCTTTGCACCTCTCGCACCACTCGGGTCAACAGCCACCGCCAGCCTGCCAGACCCTCGCAGGCGCCCGGCTGGCTTACTTGGAAAACACCGGGAGAGACCAACTGGCCGAACAGACAGAAAACGAGCCGAACCACCAGGCAAAACCACCACCACAACGGCCGCCCAGCGCTCCACTTCGCCGGCTGAGCCGTAAGCCTTGCAGCCGCTCACTAGCGCTGCTCCGTGCACGAGTCACCACTACCTCCTATAGTACGGGAGATCACGTCCCCGCCCCCGGCCGGCTCCAAGAGTGCCGTCCCTGCCCACCGGGGAGACCCGCCAATGACACCGACTTTTACGATGACGTAACTGGAGGCAGCGAAAAACAGCGACCCCTTGGCCAGCTCCGAGAAAGTGGCGGGGCTATCAGGTCTACCTCCCCGCCCCCGAAATGCGGCTAAGTCCCGCCGGAGCCGGGTAGACCTGGCGGCTCTTTTCACCGGCCGCTGCGGCAGCGACACCCCGCGTCCTCCGGGCGCCGCCGGCGGCCGCGCCGGCCTCCGGAGCCGGGTAGACCTGGCGGCCGCCCGCGGAGCCGGGTAGACCTGGCGGCTCTTTTCACCGGCCGCTGCGGCAGCGACACCCCGCGTCCTCCGGGCGCCGCCGGCGGCCGCGCCGGCCTCCGGAGCCGGGTAGACCTGGCGGCCGCCCGCGGAGCCGGGTAGACCTGGCGGCTCTTTTCACCGGCCGCTGCGGCAGCGACACCCCGCGTCCTCCGGGCGCCGCCGGCGGCCGCGCCGGCCTCCGGAGCCGGGTAGACCTGGCGGCCGCCCGCGGAGCCGGGTAGACCTGGCGGCCCTTTTCACCGGCCGCTGCGGCAGCGACACCCCGCGTCCTCCGGGCGCCGCCGGCGGCCGCGCCGGCCTCCGGAGCCGGGTAGACCTGGCGGCCGCCCGCGGAGCCGGGTAGACCTGGCGGCCCTTTTCACCGGCCGCTGCGGCAGCGACACCCCGCGTCCTCCGGGCGCCGCCGGCGGCCGCGCCGGCCTCCGGAGCCGGGTAGACCTGGCGGCCGCCCGCGGAGCCGGGTAGACCTGGCGGCCCTTTTCACCGGCCGCTGCGGCAGCGACACCCCGCGTCCTCCGGGCGCCGCCGGCGGCCGCGCCGGCCTCCGGAGCCGGGTAGACCTGGCGGCCGCCCGCGGAGCCGGGTAGACCTGGCAGCCGTTCGGTGCCCCTTGGGCGGGGGGGGGCGGGGGGGGCAGGTGCGCCTGTTTTTGGTTCGTTTTTTTCGTTTTTTTTTTTTTTTTTCTTTCTTTTGAGATTTTAGCAAATCTGATTAAAAGGGCCACCCTCTCCCGGTTCTCCCGGACGGCATTTCTTTCCCCCTCCCCTTCCCGAGTTTGAACCACTTCTACACCAAGGGAGCACGTTTAAACGTACTGTCTGATGCAAGAGTTATTTCACCTTTATTGATTCCGGCGGGAAATATTAATACAATATTAACGACAACCAGTTTTCAAAATAATTTTTGTTTCCTGACACACACACACCCCCCCCCCCACCCTCGTCGTTCTCATGCACGTGCACGCACCTATTCCGAGCCGGTGGCTGCCAGGCACTTGCCAGCTTCACCACACCAGCCAGCCCCTCTGCTCCGCTGCTGCCCCCCCCCCCCCCCAACCATATTCTGTCGGCGGGGTCCGGGCAGAGGTGGCAGCCCCCGGCACAAACTGCCCGGCTCCCCGGCGCGAGTTCGCTGTTCACTGGGTGCCTTCAGGACTGGTAGCCCCTTGCCAGGTTCAGGTTCGGGTCCCGGCGCTGCTGGGTGCTCGCCGACTTTTGGTTTTGGTTTTTGCGGTCTTGGGCTTTTTTTGGGGGGTTGTTTTTAATTTTTCTCCCCCCCCCCCCCGCCTGTTTTTTTTTGGTGTTTTTTTGACGTTTTCCTTTTTTTAATAAAATAAATACTTTAAAATACATATCTGCGATCCTGCAGGCACTGCCACCCCCCCCCCCCCCCGGTGACACACGCGCGCTCAGAGGCGCGCGCACACACACACACACACACACACAGAACGCGACGCAGGCACACACAGCTACACGCACCCCTGCACCGGTGTGCTCCCCCTCCCTCCCCGCGCTGCAGTCCCGGACCTGCAGGCCAGTAGGTGCAGCCCCCCCCCCCCCCCCTCCCCCGGCCCCACCCGATCACAGACTTTCCGGCGCCCTGGAGACGGGGGGTTGGGGGGCGGGTGGCTGGGTGGGGTGGTCTGCAGCCCGGCAACGGGGCCCCCGGAAACTGTGGTGTTTCCCGCCACGGCAACGGTCTGCTGCTCAGTCGCGGCGGCAGCAGCGGCGGGGAAAGGAGGCTAGAAAAGAGGGGGGGCGAGAGCGGCTGGCGAGCAGGCGGGGAGCCTGGCGCAGAGGTAGGCTGGCGAGGGGGGACGGTGTGTCTTTTCGGAGAAGGCTTCTGTTTGGATCGGTTGGAGTTTTATTTTTTTTACTTCTCTCCCCCGTCCCCGTCCCCGTCCCCGTCCCCGTCCCCGTCCCCCCCCCCCCGGTCGTTTAGTTTTCCCCCCGCGGCGGGGGCGGGCAGGAGTGGAGCAGGGCGAGAGCGGCTGGCGAGCAGGCGGGGAGCCTGGCGCAGAGGCAGGCTGGCGAGGGGGGACGGTGTGTCTTTTCGGAGAAGGCTTCTGTTTGGATCGGTTGGAGTTTTATTTTTTTTACTTCTCTCCCCCGTCCCCGTCCCCGTCCCCGTCCCCCCCCCCCCGGTCGTTTAGTTTTCCCCCCGCGGCGGGGGCGGGCAGGAATGGAGCAGGGCGAGAGCGGCTGGCGAGCAGGCGGGGAGCCTGGCGCAGAGGCAGGCTGGCGAGGGGGGACGGTGTGTCTTTTCGGAGAAGGCTTCTGTTTGGATCGGTTGGAGTTTTATTTTTTTTACTTCTCTCCCCCGTCCCCGTCCCCGTCCCCGTCCCCCCCCCCCCCCGGTCGTTTAGTTTTCCCCCCGCGGCGGGGGCGGGCAGGAGTGGAGCAGGGCGAGCAGGCGGGGAGCCTGGCGCAGAGGCAGGCTGGCGAGGGGGGACGGTGTGTCTTTTCGGAGAAGGCTTCTGTTTGGATCGGTTGGAGTTTTATTTTTTTTACTTCTCTCCCCCGTCCCCGTCCCCGTCCCCGTCCCCGTCCCGTCCCCCCCGGTCGTTTAGTTTTCCCCCCGCGGCGAGGGCGGGCAGGAGTGCAGCAGGGCGAGAGCGGCTGGCGAGCAGGCGGGGAGCCTGGCGCAGAGGCAGGCTGGCGAGGGGGGACGGTGTGTCTTTTCGGAGAAGGCTTCTGTTTGGATCGGTTGGAGTTTTATTTTTTTTACTTCTCTCCCCCGTCCCCGTCCCCGTCCCCGTCCCCGTCCCACCCCCCCGGTCCTTTAGTTTTCCCCCCGCGGCGGCGGCGGGCGGGAGTGGAGCAGGGCGAGTGCGTGGCTGGCTGAGAAAGAAAGGCGGGAGCGGGGCCACGGGTGCGGCAGGATAGGGACTCGGCAGCTGGGGTTTAGAGACGGCAGGGCACCGGGGGGGCTCCCCTCTCCCGCCCGGGCACGGAGCCGGCAGGGACGCCGCAGGGTCCTAAAGTCTCCCGCCTTCCACCACCGGGGGCGGCAAGCCTGGTGGCGGAAGGGGGGAGCAGGGGCAGCCAGGCTCGGCGCGAACTGCGTGGCGGGAGGGCGGGGGGGCGGTGTGTGTGTGCGTGCAGCGGCGGGCCCGGGGTGACGGGGGTGGGGGGTGTCGGCCCGGGGCCCTGTTTCGGGCGGGGGGGGGGGGGGGGCTGCGCGCGTGTGCGTTTTGAGCGCACGACTGTGAGCGGGGCAGCGGGTGGAGGGTTTGGGCTGGGGGGGGCCGGTTGCGGGGGGGGGGGGTGCGCACGTGTGTAGCCCCGTGCGAGTGGGTGCGGTGGCGGGCGGGAGGTGTTTGGGGCGGGGACTCGAATGGGGGGGGGGCAGTGCGTGCGTGCGCGTGCGTGTGTCTAAGGGCGGGTGAGCGGCTGCAGCAGCAGGCGGTGGGCGTTCGGGCCGGGGGCCTGTTTTGGCGGGGTGCGGGCGCGCACGCAGGTGGAAATGAGAAAGATTTGTAACGGTGTCGCTAACGCCACTTTCTCTGTTACAGCCCGGGTGGTCGGCCGCTTCGACGTCCGGCCTGCGCCCGTGCCTGCCTACGGGCGATGCGCTCGGCTCCCGGTCGGACCCGTCCCTGGCAAAGCAGCAGCCGCGTGCCTCGGCCTGGGCAGAGACCTGGGGCTCCAGGGCCCCAGCCAGGGCTGCCGGAGAGGCGCGCCGCGCTTCCGACAGAGGGGCATCAGCGGCTCCGTCGCCGGCGGGATGCGTTCGAGCGGTGAGGAAGGTCCCAGCGGCCTTAGGCGGTGGCGGGGGGCGCGCTCCTTCGGCGACGGGGAGCGGGGGGGAAACGGCCCCGGGGCGGGCCGGTCAGCCGGCACGGCGGCCACGCGAGCTCGTCGTCTCCGAGGATGCTCGGCTAAGTCGGCCTCGGCCACAGGGACCGCTTGTCAGGCAGCCGACTGGCTTTCTTCAGAGGCCTGCGAGACCGCCGTCCCTCGGAGGCCAATGAACAGTTAATGCGCGATAACGCAGGGGCCGGAGAACGCTAACGTTAACCAAGAGCGTCGCAAGGTCCTAAAGGAGTGCCGCAATCAAACTTTAGGAGTCGGTAATTTATAATACTGGTGACTACTAATCGAGTCATATTCAATCCGTGACGATCCGCTGGTAGGTACGTACGTACGTACGTACGTATTCCTTCTCCGGCTATTAACGAAGGGATGCACACCTAGCGTGCGTGAACGAATGAGTTTTGTTATTTAAGGAACTGCCAGAAAGCGTATTACCGCGTAGCGCTAAATCAGTCGGTAGGTGACGCTCCATAAACGATACAATCCAGCATCGCTCGTCAACTGTTAATAACTTCAATCGATGACGATTCATAGCGTATCGATTCTTCTGTATTCGTTTAGGAGCGGATCCCACGCCAACGGTGCCACGCGGTACCCGGACGGCCACCGACTCGTACAGAGACGAGAGAGCAGCGTCGGCGCCTCTTCCCGAAGAAGTCGTTACCGATAAAGTACTCCGACTGCGGGTAACGCTTTGCTCTCACGTTTTTGACGCGTGCCTGCCTGCCTGCCTGCCTGCCTGCGTGCGCGGTAAAAGACAAGCTGTCAGACACAATAAATTTTAAGAAAGTGGAATCGCGGAGCGGTCTTAATACACTAATCAGGACCGGCCCGTAGTGCGGCCAGGGAGTGCAGGCCGACCCTGCAGCGTGGCCAGGTTTACCCGGAGACACAGGTAAGGAGGCCAGGACTACCCCGGAGCATCAGGTAGGGATACCGGGCTGACCCCCAGAAAGTCAGGTAGGGTGGCCGGGCCTACCCCGGAGCGCCTGTAGGGACCGCAGGTGTACCCCGGAGCACCGGTAGGGGTACCGGCACTACCCCGGAGGATGAGGTAGGGGCGCCAGGCCTACCCCGGAGCGTCGGGTAGGGACACCGGGCTGACCCCAGAGGGTCAGGTAGGGTGGCCGGGCCTACCCCGGAGCGCCTGTAGGGACCGCAGGTGTACCCCGGAGCACCGGCAGGGGTACCGGCACTACCCCGGAGGATGAGGTAGGGGCGCCAGGCCTACCCCGGAGCGTCGGGTAGGGACACCGGGCTGACCCCAGAGGGTCAGGTAGGGTGGCCGGGCCTACCCCGGAGCGCCTGTAGGGACCGCAGGTGTACCCCGGAGCACCGGCAGGGGTACCGGCACTACCCCGGAGGATGAGGTAGGGGCGCCAGGCCTACCCCGGAGCGTCGGGTAGGGATACCGGGCTGACCCCGGAGGGTCAGGTAGGGTGGCCGGGCCTACCCCGGAGCGCCTGTAGGGACCGCAGGTGTACCCCGGAGCACCGGCAGGGGTACCGGCACTACCCCGGAGGATGAGGTAGGGGCGCCAGGCCTACCCCGGAGCGTCGGGTAGGGATACCGGGCTGACCCCGGAGGGTCAGGTAGGGTGGCCGGGCCTATCCCGGAGCGCCTGTAGGGACCGCAGGTGTACCCCGGAGCACCGGCAGGGGTACCGGCACTACCCCGGAGGATGAGGTAGGGGCGCCAGGCCTACCCCGGAGCGTCGGGTAGGGATACCGGGCTGACCCCGGAGGGTCAGGTAGGGTGGCCGGGCCTACCCCGGAGCGCCTGTAGGGACCGCAGGTGTACCCCGGAGCACCGGCAGGGGTACCGGCACTACCCCGGAGGATGAGGTAGGGGCGCCAGGCCTACCCCGGAGCGTCGGGTAGGGACACCGGGCTGACCCCGGAGGGTCAGGTAGGGTGGCCGGGCCTACCCCGGAGCGCCTGTAGGGACCGCAGGTGTACCCCGGAGCACCGGCAGGGGTACCGGCACTACCCCGGAGGATGAGGTAGGGGCGCCAGGCCTACCCCGGAGCGTCGGGTAGGGATACCGGGCTGACCCCGGAGGGTCAGGTAGGGTGGCCGGGCCTACCCCGGAGCGCCTGTAGGGACCGCAGGTGTACCCCGGAGCACCGGCAGGGGTACCGGCACTACCCCGGAGGATGAGGTAGGGGCGCCAGGCCTACCCCGGAGCGTCGGGTAGGGACACCGGGCTGACCCCGGAGGGTCAGGTAGGGTGGCCGGGCCTACCCCGGAGCGCCTGTAGGGACCGCAGGGGTATCCCGGAGCACCGGTAGGGGTACCGGCACTACCCCGGAGGATGAGGTAGGGGCGCCAGGCCTACCCCGGAGCGTCGGGTAGGGACACCGGGCTGACCCCGGAGGGTCAGGTAGGGTGGCCGGGCCTACCCCGGAGCGCCTGTAGGGACCGCAGGTGTACCCCGGAGCACCGGCAGGGGTACCGGCACTACCCCGGAGGATGAGGTAGGGGCGCCAGGCCTACCCCGGAGCGTCGGGTAGGGACACCGGGCTGACCCCAGAGGGTCAGGTAGGGTGGCCGGGCCTACCCCGGAGCGCCTGTAGGGACCGCAGGTGTACCCCGGAGCACCGGCAGGGGTACCGGCACTACCCCGGAGGATGAGGTAGGGGCGCCAGGCCTACCCCGGAGCGTCGGGTAGGGATACCGGGCTGACCCCGGAGGGTCAGGTAGGGTGGCCGGGCCTACCCCGGAGCGCCTGTAGGGACCGCAGGTGTACCCCGGAGCACCGGCAGGGGTACCGGCACTACCCCGGAGGATGAGGTAGGGGCGCCAGGCCTACCCCGGAGCGTCGGGTAGGGACACCGGGCTGACCCCAGAGGGTCAGGTAGGGTGGCCGGGCCTACCCCGGAGCGCCTGTAGGGACCGCAGGGGTATCCCGGAGCACCGGCAGGGGTACCGGCACTACCCCGGAGGATGAGGTAGGGGCGCCAGGCCTACCCCGGAGCGTCGGGTAGGGACACCGGGCTGACCCCGGAGGGTCAGGTAGGGTGGCCGGGCCTACCCCGGAGCGCCTGTAGGGACCGCAGGTGTACCCCGGAGCACCGGCAGGGGTACCGGCACTACCCCGGAGGATGAGGTAGGGGCGCCAGGCCTACCCCGGAGCGTCGGGTAGGGATACCGGGCTGACCCCGGAGGGTCAGGTAGGGTGGCCGGGCCTACCCCGGAGCGCCTGTAGGGACCGCAGGTGTACCCCGGAGCACCGGCAGGGGTACCGGCACTACCCCGGAGCATGAGGTAGGGGCGCCAGGCGTACCCCGGAGCGTCGGGTAGGGACACCGGGCTGACCCCAGAGGGTCAGGTAGGGTGGCCGGGCCTACCCCGGAGCGCCTGTAGGGACCGCAGGTGTATCCCGGAGCACCGGTAGGGGTACGGGTACTACCCCGGAGGATGAGGTAGGGGCGCCAGGCCTACCCCGGAGCGTCGGGTAGGGATACCGGGCTGACCCCGGAGGGTCAGGTAGGGTGGCCGGGCCTACCCCGGAGCGCCTGTAGGGACCGCAGGTGTACCCCGGAGCACCGGCAGGGGTACCGGCACTACCCCGGAGGATGAGGTAGGGGCGCCAGGCCTACCCCGGAGCGTCGGGTAGGGACACCGGGCTGACCCCGGAGGGTCAGGTAGGGTGGCCGGGCCTACCCCGGAGCGCCTGTAGGGACAGCAGGTGTACCCCGGAGCACCGGTAGGGGTACCGGTACTACCCCGGAGCATGAGGTAGGGGCGCCAGGCGTACCCCGGAGCGTCGGGTAGGGACACCGGGCTGACCCCAGAGGGTCAGGTAGGGTGGCCGGGCCTACCCCGGAGCGCCTGTAGGGACAGCAGGTGTACCCCGGAGCACCGGTAGGGGTACGGGTACTACCCCGGAGGATGAGGTAGGGGCGCCAGGCCTACCCCGGAGCGTCGGGTAGGGACACCGGGCTGACCCCAGAGGGTCAGGTAGGGTGGCCGGGCCTACCCTGGAGGGTCAGGATGGGGGGCCGGGATCCATCGCCGCGTGCCCGTAGGGACAGCAGGTAGAACTCCGGCGCATCACAAAGGGTTCCGCCACGGGCCCAGAGTACTGGTGGGGGAACGGGTTCTATCCCGGAACGTCGCCTGGGGACACCGGGCGTAAGGCGGAGGGTCGGGTAGGAAGGCTGGGTCTAAACTCGCGCGCCCGTAGGGACAGCAGTTTTTCCCCCGGCGTACCGGGCGGGGGTACCGGTACTGCCCCGGAGTACTGACGGGGGTACACGGGTACTACCCCGGGGTACCGGGCGGCGGTATACGGGTACTACCCCGGAGTACAGGACGGGGGTATACGGGTACTACGAAGGAGCACAGGTGGGGGTTACGGGTAGTACCCCGGAGTACCGGGCGGGGGCATACGGGTACTGCCCCAGAGTACCGGGCGGGGGTATGCGGGTACTGCCCCGGAGTACCGGGTGGAGGTATATGGGTACTTCCCCGGAGTACCGGGCGGGGGTATGCGGGTACTGCCCCGGAGTACCGGGCGGGGGTATACGGGTACTACCAAGGAAGGAGTACAGGTGGGGGTTACGGGTAGCACCCCGGAGTACCGGGCGGGGGTACCGGTACTGCCCCGGAGTACCGGGCGGGGGTATG
>NW_027439315.1:85000-97500 GCF_964188355.1 Buteo buteo
CGCCTCGGGGCCCACCCGGGCAGGTGCAGCCCACACTCGCCTTTTTTCCCCGTTTCCTTGGCTCAGCCGCCCCACCGCCCAGCGCTGCTCACGGCCGGCACCTGCGGGTACCCGGACCGAGGCCAGCACCGGCGCCTCGCGTGTTTCAGGACACCTGAGGGCTCGCGGGGCCACGCGGCCGTCACACAGCCCGGTTCAGTAAAGAAGCCCGAGGAACCCCGCTGAGCAGGGGAGGACGACACTGCCACCATCGCGGCCCCCTTCGCTCGGGGGGGGTGCAGGACACCACTTCGCATGCAACGGGAAGCGAATTGGAAAGGAGACCACCCTGCCTGAACACCGGACACTGCCGTGACTCCCTATTACGGGGAGCACAGAAGAGCCGGCCCGCCGAGGGCCCTCTCCGACGCGACCCGAAAGGCCTCATCGATCAGTAAGGGAAGGGAAAGGAGGAAGGAGCGGAGGCCCCACGGCCACGAGTCCTGGGACAGCGACGGCCACTCGCACCCATCGCCAACCGGGGGCGGACGGCAGGTGCGGGGGCTCTGCGTGCGAGTGAGAGGGCAACGTCTGCGGAGAGGTGCAACGCCGGCCTGAACACCGGCAGAGCCGGCCCGCCGGGAAGCCCCTCCGACGCGCCCTAAACGCCTCATCGATCAGTAAGGGAAGGGAACGGAGGAAGGAGCGGAGGCCCCACGGCCACGAGTCCTGGGACAGCGACGGCCACTCGCACCCATCGCCAACCGGGGGCGGACGGCAGGTGCGGGGGCTCTGCGTGCGAGTGAGAGGGCAACGTCTGCGGAGAGGTGCAACGCCGGCCTGAACACCGGCAGAGCCGGCCCGCCGGGAAGCCCCTCCGACGCGCCCTAAACGCCTCATCGATCAGTAAGGGAAGGGAACGGAGGAAGGAGCGGAGGCCCCACGGCCACGAGTCCTGGGACAGCGACGGCCACTCGCACCCGTCGCCAACCGGGGGCGGACGGCAGGTGCGGGGGCTCTGCGTGCGAGTGAGGGCAACGCCTGCGAGAGGTGCTCCAACGGCCTGAACACCGGCAGAGCCGGCCCGCCGTGGAGGCTCTCCGACGCACCCGAGGACGCCTCAGCGGGCGCTGCCTGTGGGTCTGGATCAGTCAAATCGTGGAGCGGGAGGTGCCACGGGCCACCCGGCTCCAGACAACGATTCCCTTGAGGAAGGTAACGGGACCGGGGGATGGCCACAGCAGGCTCAACTCCCCCAGCTCCTCCAGCGTTCGAGTGCCGGCAACCGCCACCGGCTGCCGGTCTTTGCCCGCCCCACAGGCAACCGCTTGCCGTCGGGGAAAAAAAAGGCACCTGGACCCATGCCGCGCACGGGTGTTCGGGGCCTGGGGGAATGCCACAGAAGCGAGACAACCCCAGCCGCCTGCGTTCGACTTGCCAGCCACCAGGTACAGCCGCACTTTTCTTCCCGCTTCGCGGGCTCCAGCTTAAGGCCGGAGAAAACGCGATGAGGTGCCGCCACCTCTAACCCGGTACAGCGCTGCAGACCTTTCCACCGAGCCCTCCTGCAACCAGGCAAGCCGGGGCAGGCCGGACACCACAGGCCGCCCACGCGTGGCTCATGCCGGCAGAAACAGGACGAGGCGCTGCGGCCTCTCACCTGTGCCATCATCGGGCCCTCGGGGGCTGGGGGGAAGCTGCGGCACGCACGAGAACCCCCAGCCGTCTGCATCCGGCTGCCAGCCACCGGGACCGGCTGCCGCTTGCACTCTGCCCAATTCGTGCATGGGCTCCAGCTTAAGGCCGGAGAAAACGCGATGAGGTGCCGCCACCTCTAACCCGGTACAGCGCTGCAGACCTTTCCACCGAGCCCTCCTGCAACCAGGCAAGCCGGGGCAGGCCGGACACCACAGGCCGCCCACGCGTGGCTCATGCCGGCAGAAACAGGACGAGGCGCTGCGGCCTCTCACCTGTGCCATCATCGGGCCCTCGGGGGCTGGGGGGAAGCTGCGGCACGCACGAGAACCCCCAGCCGTCTGCATCCGGCTGCCAGCCACCGGGACCGGCTGCCGCTTGCACTCTGCCCAATTCGTGCATGGGCTCCAGCTTAAGGCCGGAGAAAACGCGATGAGGTGCCGCCACCTCTAAACCCGGTAGAGCGCTGCAGACCTTTCCACCGAGCCCTCCTGCAACCAGGCAAGCCGGGGCAGGCCGGACACCACAGGCCGCCCACGCGTGGCTCATGCCGGCAAAAACAGGACGAGGCGCTGCAGCCTCTCACCTGTGCCATCATCGGGCCCTCGGGGGCTGGGGGGAAGCTGCGGCACGCACGAGAACCCCCAGCCGTCTGCATCCGGCTGCCAGCCACCGGGACCGGCTGCCGCTCTGCCCGCTCCAGCTTAAGGCCAGAGTCAAAGGACGAGGTGCCGCCACCTCGCCCGCCCATCACCAGGCCCTCAGGAGGCGGCGGCAGCCGCGGCGGGCTGGATGCTCACGGGCAGCTGCCCTCGCATATACCAGCGCTCCACCTTTGCCATCATCGGGCCCTCCGGGGCCGGGGGAAAGCCGAGGCAGGCTCGGCTCCACCCGGTCTTCCAGCGTTCGAGTGCCGGTGGCCGCCGCCGGCCACCGGGCTATGCCCTGCGGAATCCACCTTTGCACCTCTCGCACCACTCGGGTCAACAGCCACCGCCAGCCTGCCAGACCCTCGCAGGCGCCCGGCTGGCTTACTTGGAAAACACCGGGAGAGACCAACTGGCCGAACAGACAGAAAACGAGCCGAACCACCAGGCAAAACCACCACCACAACGGCCGCCCAGCGCTCCACTTCGCCGGCTGAGCCGTAAGCCTTGCAGCCGCTCACTAGCGCTGCTCCGTGCACGAGTCACCACTACCTCCTATAGTACGGGAGATCACGTCCCCGCCCCCGGCCGGCTCCAAGAGTGCCGTCCCTGCCCACCGGGGAGACCCGCCAATGACACCGACTTTTACGATGACGTAACTGGAGGCAGCGAAAAACAGCGACCCCTTGGCCAGCTCCGAGAAAGTGGCGGGGCTATCAGGTCTACCTCCCCGCCCCCGAAATGCGGCTAAGTCCCGCCGGAGCCGGGTAGACCTGGCGGCTCTTTTCACCGGCCGCTGCGGCAGCGACACCCCGCGTCCTCCGGGCGCCGCCGGCGGCCGCGCCGGCCTCCGGAGCCGGGTAGACCTGGCGGCCGCCCGCGGAGCCGGGTAGACCTGGCGGCTCTTTTCACCGGCCGCTGCGGCAGCGACACCCCGCGTCCTCCGGGCGCCGCCGGCGGCCGCGCCGGCCTCCGGAGCCGGGTAGACCTGGCGGCCGCCCGCGGAGCCGGGTAGACCTGGCGGCTCTTTTCACCGGCCGCTGCGGCAGCGACACCCCGCGTCCTCCGGGCGCCGCCGGCGGCCGCGCCGGCCTCCGGAGCCGGGTAGACCTGGCGGCCGCCCGCGGAGCCGGGTAGACCTGGCGGCCCTTTTCACCGGCCGCTGCGGCAGCGACACCCCGCGTCCTCCGGGCGCCGCCGGCGGCCGCGCCGGCCTCCGGAGCCGGGTAGACCTGGCGGCCGCCCGCGGAGCCGGGTAGACCTGGCGGCCCTTTTCACCGGCCGCTGCGGCAGCGACACCCCGCGTCCTCCGGGCGCCGCCGGCGGCCGCGCCGGCCTCCGGAGCCGGGTAGACCTGGCGGCCGCCCGCGGAGCCGGGTAGACCTGGCGGCCCTTTTCACCGGCCGCTGCGGCAGCGACACCCCGCGTCCTCCGGGCGCCGCCGGCGGCCGCGCCGGCCTCCGGAGCCGGGTAGACCTGGCGGCCGCCCGCGGAGCCGGGTAGACCTGGCAGCCGTTCGGTGCCCCTTGGGCGGGGGGGGGCGGGGGGGGCAGGTGCGCCTGTTTTTGGTTCGTTTTTTTCGTTTTTTTTTTTTTTTTTCTTTCTTTTGAGATTTTAGCAAATCTGATTAAAAGGGCCACCCTCTCCCGGTTCTCCCGGACGGCATTTCTTTCCCCCTCCCCTTCCCGAGTTTGAACCACTTCTACACCAAGGGAGCACGTTTAAACGTACTGTCTGATGCAAGAGTTATTTCACCTTTATTGATTCCGGCGGGAAATATTAATACAATATTAACGACAACCAGTTTTCAAAATAATTTTTGTTTCCTGACACACACACACCCCCCCCCCCACCCTCGTCGTTCTCATGCACGTGCACGCACCTATTCCGAGCCGGTGGCTGCCAGGCACTTGCCAGCTTCACCACACCAGCCAGCCCCTCTGCTCCGCTGCTGCCCCCCCCCCCCCCCAACCATATTCTGTCGGCGGGGTCCGGGCAGAGGTGGCAGCCCCCGGCACAAACTGCCCGGCTCCCCGGCGCGAGTTCGCTGTTCACTGGGTGCCTTCAGGACTGGTAGCCCCTTGCCAGGTTCAGGTTCGGGTCCCGGCGCTGCTGGGTGCTCGCCGACTTTTGGTTTTGGTTTTTGCGGTCTTGGGCTTTTTTTGGGGGGTTGTTTTTAATTTTTCTCCCCCCCCCCCCCGCCTGGTTTTTTTTGGTGTTTTTTTGACGTTTTCCTTTTTTTAATAAAATAAATACTTTAAAATACATATCTGCGATCCTGCAGGCACTGCCACCCCCCCCCCCCCCCGGTGACACACGCGCGCTCAGAGGCGCGCGCACACACACACACACACACACACAGAACGCGACGCAGGCACACACAGCTACACGCACCCCTGCACCGGTGTGCTCCCCCTCCCTCCCCGCGCTGCAGTCCCGGACCTGCAGGCCAGTAGGTGCAGCCCCCCCCCCCCCCCCTCCCCCGGCCCCACCCGATCACAGACTTTCCGGCGCCCTGGAGACGGGGGGTTGGGGGGCGGGTGGCTGGGTGGGGTGGTCTGCAGCCCGGCAACGGGGCCCCCGGAAACTGTGGTGTTTCCCGCCACGGCAACGGTCTGCTGCTCAGTCGCGGCGGCAGCAGCGGCGGGGAAAGGAGGCTAGAAAAGAGGGGGGGCGAGAGCGGCTGGCGAGCAGGCGGGGAGCCTGGCGCAGAGGTAGGCTGGCGAGGGGGGACGGTGTGTCTTTTCGGAGAAGGCTTCTGTTTGGATCGGTTGGAGTTTTATTTTTTTTACTTCTCTCCCCCGTCCCCGTCCCCGTCCCCGTCCCCGTCCCCGTCCCCCCCCCCCCGGTCGTTTAGTTTTCCCCCCGCGGCGGGGGCGGGCAGGAGTGGAGCAGGGCGAGAGCGGCTGGCGAGCAGGCGGGGAGCCTGGCGCAGAGGCAGGCTGGCGAGGGGGGACGGTGTGTCTTTTCGGAGAAGGCTTCTGTTTGGATCGGTTGGAGTTTTATTTTTTTTACTTCTCTCCCCCGTCCCCGTCCCCGTCCCCGTCCCCCCCCCCCCGGTCGTTTAGTTTTCCCCCCGCGGCGGGGGCGGGCAGGAATGGAGCAGGGCGAGAGCGGCTGGCGAGCAGGCGGGGAGCCTGGCGCAGAGGCAGGCTGGCGAGGGGGGACGGTGTGTCTTTTCGGAGAAGGCTTCTGTTTGGATCGGTTGGAGTTTTATTTTTTTTACTTCTCTCCCCCGTCCCCGTCCCCGTCCCCGTCCCCCCCCCCCCCCGGTCGTTTAGTTTTCCCCCCGCGGCGGGGGCGGGCAGGAGTGGAGCAGGGCGAGCAGGCGGGGAGCCTGGCGCAGAGGCAGGCTGGCGAGGGGGGACGGTGTGTCTTTTCGGAGAAGGCTTCTGTTTGGATCGGTTGGAGTTTTATTTTTTTTACTTCTCTCCCCCGTCCCCGTCCCCGTCCCCGTCCCCGTCCCGTCCCCCCCGGTCGTTTAGTTTTCCCCCCGCGGCGAGGGCGGGCAGGAGTGCAGCAGGGCGAGAGCGGCTGGCGAGCAGGCGGGGAGCCTGGCGCAGAGGCAGGC
Organism: Buteo buteo; assembly: GCF_964188355.1. Classification (NCBI taxonomy): domain Eukaryota; kingdom Metazoa; phylum Chordata; class Aves; order Accipitriformes; family Accipitridae; genus Buteo; species Buteo buteo. The sequence continues at coordinate 90,893 of NW_027439315.1, forward strand.
TGGCGAGGGGGGACGGTGTGTCTTTTCGGAGAAGGCTTCTGTTTGGATCGGTTGGAGTTTTATTTTTTTTACTTCTCTCCCCCGTCCCCGTCCCCGTCCCCGTCCCCGTCCCACCCCCCCGGTCCTTTAGTTTTCCCCCCGCGGCGGCGGCGGGCGGGAGTGGAGCAGGGCGAGTGCGTGGCTGGCTGAGAAAGAAAGGCGGGAGCGGGGCCACGGGTGCGGCAGGATAGGGACTCGGCAGCTGGGGTTTAGAGACGGCAGGGCACCGGGGGGGCTCCCCTCTCCCGCCCGGGCACGGAGCCGGCAGGGACGCCGCAGGGTCCTAAAGTCTCCCGCCTTCCACCACCGGGGGCGGCAAGCCTGGTGGCGGAAGGGGGGAGCAGGGGCAGCCAGGCTCGGCGCGAACTGCGTGGCGGGAGGGCGGGGGGGCGGTGTGTGTGTGCGTGCAGCGGCGGGCCCGGGGTGACGGGGGTGGGGGGTGTCGGCCCGGGGCCCTGTTTCGGGCGGGGGGGGGGGGGGGGCTGCGCGCGTGTGCGTTTTGAGCGCACGACTGTGAGCGGGGCAGCGGGTGGAGGGTTTGGGCTGGGGGGGGCCGGTTGCGGGGGGGGGGGGTGCGCACGTGTGTAGCCCCGTGCGAGTGGGTGCGGTGGCGGGCGGGAGGTGTTTGGGGCGGGGACTCGAATGGGGGGGGGGCAGTGCGTGCGTGCGCGTGCGTGTGTCTAAGGGCGGGTGAGCGGCTGCAGCAGCAGGCGGTGGGCGTTCGGGCCGGGGGCCTGTTTTGGCGGGGTGCGGGCGCGCACGCAGGTGGAAATGAGAAAGATTTGTAACGGTGTCGCTAACGCCGCTTTCTCTGTTACAGCCCGGGTGGTCGGCCGCTTCGACGTCCGGCCTGCGCCCGTGCCTGCCTACGGGCGATGCGCTCGGCTCCCGGTCGGACCCGTCCCTGGCAAAGCAGCAGCCGCGTGCCTCGGCCTGGGCAGAGACCTGGGGCTCCAGGGCCCCAGCCAGGGCTGCCGGAGAGGCGCGCCGCGCTTCCGACAGAGGGGCATCAGCGGCTCCGTCGCCGGCGGGATGCGTTCGAGCGGTGAGGAAGGTCCCAGCGGCCTTAGGCGGTGGCGGGGGGCGCGCTCCTTCGGCGACGGGGAGCGGGGGGGAAACGGCCCCGGGGCGGGCCGGTCAGCCGGCACGGCGGCCACGCGAGCTCGTCGTCTCCGAGGATGCTCGGCTAAGTCGGCCTCGGCCACAGGGACCGCTTGTCAGGCAGCCGACTGGCTTTCTTCAGAGGCCTGCGAGACCGCCGTCCCTCGGAGGCCAATGAACAGTTAATGCGCGATAACGCAGGGGCCGGAGAACGCTAACGTTAACCAAGAGCGTCGCAAGGTCCTAAAGGAGTGCCGCAATCAAACTTTAGGAGTCGGTAATTTATAATACTGGTGACTACTAATCGAGTCATATTCAATCCGTGACGATCCGCTGGTAGGTACGTACGTACGTACGTACGTATTCCTTCTCCGGCTATTAACGAAGGGATGCACACCTAGCGTGCGTGAACGAATGAGTTTTGTTATTTAAGGAACTGCCAGAAAGCGTATTACCGCGTAGCGCTAAATCAGTCGGTAGGTGACGCTCCATAAACGATACAATCCAGCATCGCTCGTCAACTGTTAATAACTTCAATCGATGACGATTCATAGCGTATCGATTCTTCTGTATTCGTTTAGGAGCGGATCCCACGCCAACGGTGCCACGCGGTACCCGGACGGCCACCGACTCGTACAGAGACGAGAGAGCAGCGTCGGCGCCTCTTCCCGAAGAAGTCGTTACCGATAAAGTACTCCGACTGCGGGTAACGCTTTGCTCTCACGTTTTTGACGCGTGCCTGCCTGCCTGCCTGCCTGCCTGCGTGCGCGGTAAAAGACAAGCTGTCAGACACAATAAATTTTAAGAAAGTGGAATCGCGGAGCGGTCTTAATACACTAATCAGGACCGGCCCGTAGTGCGGCCAGGGAGTGCAGGCCGACCCTGCAGCGTGGCCAGGTTTACCCGGAGACACAGGTAAGGAGGCCAGGACTACCCCGGAGCATCAGGTAGGGATACCGGGCTGACCCCCAGAAAGTCAGGTAGGGTGGCCGGGCCTACCCCGGAGCGCCTGTAGGGACCGCAGGTGTACCCCGGAGCACCGGTAGGGGTACCGGCACTACCCCGGAGGATGAGGTAGGGGCGCCAGGCCTACCCCGGAGCGTCGGGTAGGGACACCGGGCTGACCCCAGAGGGTCAGGTAGGGTGGCCGGGCCTACCCCGGAGCGCCTGTAGGGACCGCAGGTGTACCCCGGAGCACCGGCAGGGGTACCGGCACTACCCCGGAGGATGAGGTAGGGGCGCCAGGCCTACCCCGGAGCGTCGGGTAGGGACACCGGGCTGACCCCAGAGGGTCAGGTAGGGTGGCCGGGCCTACCCCGGAGCGCCTGTAGGGACCGCAGGTGTACCCCGGAGCACCGGCAGGGGTACCGGCACTACCCCGGAGGATGAGGTAGGGGCGCCAGGCCTACCCCGGAGCGTCGGGTAGGGATACCGGGCTGACCCCGGAGGGTCAGGTAGGGTGGCCGGGCCTACCCCGGAGCGCCTGTAGGGACCGCAGGTGTACCCCGGAGCACCGGCAGGGGTACCGGCACTACCCCGGAGGATGAGGTAGGGGCGCCAGGCCTACCCCGGAGCGTCGGGTAGGGATACCGGGCTGACCCCGGAGGGTCAGGTAGGGTGGCCGGGCCTATCCCGGAGCGCCTGTAGGGACCGCAGGTGTACCCCGGAGCACCGGCAGGGGTACCGGCACTACCCCGGAGGATGAGGTAGGGGCGCCAGGCCTACCCCGGAGCGTCGGGTAGGGATACCGGGCTGACCCCGGAGGGTCAGGTAGGGTGGCCGGGCCTACCCCGGAGCGCCTGTAGGGACCGCAGGTGTACCCCGGAGCACCGGCAGGGGTACCGGCACTACCCCGGAGGATGAGGTAGGGGCGCCAGGCCTACCCCGGAGCGTCGGGTAGGGACACCGGGCTGACCCCGGAGGGTCAGGTAGGGTGGCCGGGCCTACCCCGGAGCGCCTGTAGGGACCGCAGGTGTACCCCGGAGCACCGGCAGGGGTACCGGCACTACCCCGGAGGATGAGGTAGGGGCGCCAGGCCTACCCCGGAGCGTCGGGTAGGGATACCGGGCTGACCCCGGAGGGTCAGGTAGGGTGGCCGGGCCTACCCCGGAGCGCCTGTAGGGACCGCAGGTGTACCCCGGAGCACCGGCAGGGGTACCGGCACTACCCCGGAGGATGAGGTAGGGGCGCCAGGCCTACCCCGGAGCGTCGGGTAGGGACACCGGGCTGACCCCGGAGGGTCAGGTAGGGTGGCCGGGCCTACCCCGGAGCGCCTGTAGGGACCGCAGGGGTATCCCGGAGCACCGGTAGGGGTACCGGCACTACCCCGGAGGATGAGGTAGGGGCGCCAGGCCTACCCCGGAGCGTCGGGTAGGGACACCGGGCTGACCCCGGAGGGTCAGGTAGGGTGGCCGGGCCTACCCCGGAGCGCCTGTAGGGACCGCAGGTGTACCCCGGAGCACCGGCAGGGGTACCGGCACTACCCCGGAGGATGAGGTAGGGGCGCCAGGCCTACCCCGGAGCGTCGGGTAGGGACACCGGGCTGACCCCAGAGGGTCAGGTAGGGTGGCCGGGCCTACCCCGGAGCGCCTGTAGGGACCGCAGGTGTACCCCGGAGCACCGGCAGGGGTACCGGCACTACCCCGGAGGATGAGGTAGGGGCGCCAGGCCTACCCCGGAGCGTCGGGTAGGGATACCGGGCTGACCCCGGAGGGTCAGGTAGGGTGGCCGGGCCTACCCCGGAGCGCCTGTAGGGACCGCAGGTGTACCCCGGAGCACCGGCAGGGGTACCGGCACTACCCCGGAGGATGAGGTAGGGGCGCCAGGCCTACCCCGGAGCGTCGGGTAGGGACACCGGGCTGACCCCAGAGGGTCAGGTAGGGTGGCCGGGCCTACCCCGGAGCGCCTGTAGGGACCGCAGGGGTATCCCGGAGCACCGGCAGGGGTACCGGCACTACCCCGGAGGATGAGGTAGGGGCGCCAGGCCTACCCCGGAGCGTCGGGTAGGGACACCGGGCTGACCCCGGAGGGTCAGGTAGGGTGGCCGGGCCTACCCCGGAGCGCCTGTAGGGACCGCAGGTGTACCCCGGAGCACCGGCAGGGGTACCGGCACTACCCCGGAGGATGAGGTAGGGGCGCCAGGCCTACCCCGGAGCGTCGGGTAGGGATACCGGGCTGACCCCGGAGGGTCAGGTAGGGTGGCCGGGCCTACCCCGGAGCGCCTGTAGGGACCGCAGGTGTACCCCGGAGCACCGGCAGGGGTACCGGCACTACCCCGGAGCATGAGGTAGGGGCGCCAGGCGTACCCCGGAGCGTCGGGTAGGGACACCGGGCTGACCCCAGAGGGTCAGGTAGGGTGGCCGGGCCTACCCCGGAGCGCCTGTAGGGACCGCAGGTGTATCCCGGAGCACCGGTAGGGGTACGGGTACTACCCCGGAGGATGAGGTAGGGGCGCCAGGCCTACCCCGGAGCGTCGGGTAGGGATACCGGGCTGACCCCGGAGGGTCAGGTAGGGTGGCCGGGCCTACCCCGGAGCGCCTGTAGGGACCGCAGGTGTACCCCGGAGCACCGGCAGGGGTACCGGCACTACCCCGGAGGATGAGGTAGGGGCGCCAGGCCTACCCCGGAGCGTCGGGTAGGGACACCGGGCTGACCCCGGAGGGTCAGGTAGGGTGGCCGGGCCTACCCCGGAGCGCCTGTAGGGACAGCAGGTGTACCCCGGAGCACCGGTAGGGGTACCGGTACTACCCCGGAGCATGAGGTAGGGGCGCCAGGCGTACCCCGGAGCGTCGGGTAGGGACACCGGGCTGACCCCAGAGGGTCAGGTAGGGTGGCCGGGCCTACCCCGGAGCGCCTGTAGGGACAGCAGGTGTACCCCGGAGCACCGGTAGGGGTACGGGTACTACCCCGGAGGATGAGGTAGGGGCGCCAGGCCTACCCCGGAGCGTCGGGTAGGGACACCGGGCTGACCCCAGAGGGTCAGGTAGGGTGGCCGGGCCTACCCTGGAGGGTCAGGATGGGGGGCCGGGATCCATCGCCGCGTGCCCGTAGGGACAGCAGGTAGAACTCCGGCGCATCACAAAGGGTTCCGCCACGGGCCCAGAGTACTGGTGGGGGAACGGGTTCTATCCCGGAACGTCGCCTGGGGACACCGGGCGTAAGGCGGAGGGTCGGGTAGGAAGGCTGGGTCTAAACTCGCGCGCCCGTAGGGACAGCAGTTTTTCCCCCGGCGTACCGGGCGGGGGTACCGGTACTGCCCCGGAGTACTGACGGGGGTACACGGGTACTACCCCGGGGTACCGGGCGGCGGTATACGGGTACTACCCCGGAGTACAGGACGGGGGTATACGGGTACTACGAAGGAGCACAGGTGGGGGTTACGGGTAGTACCCCGGAGTACCGGGCGGGGGTATGCGGGTACTGCCCCGGAGTACCGGGTGGAGGTATATGGGTACTTCCCCGGAGTACCGGGCGGGGGTATGCGGGTACTGCCCCGGAGTACCGGGCGGGGGTATACGGGTACTACCAAGGAAGGAGTACAGGTGGGGGTTACGGGTAGCACCCCGGAGTACCGGGCGGGGGTACCGGTACTGCCCCGGAGTACCGGGCGGGGGTATGCGGGTACTGCCCCGGAGTACCGGGCGGGGGTATACGGGTACTACCAAGGAGTACAGGTGGGGGTTACGGGTAGCACCCCGGAGTACTGGGCGGGGGTACCGGTACTGCCCCGGAGTACCGGGCGGGGGTATGCGGGTACTGCCCCGGAGTACCGGGCGGGGGTATACGGGTACTACCAAGGAAGGAGTACAGGTGGGGGTTACGGGTAGTACCCCGGAGTACCGGGCGGGGGTACCGGTACTGCCCCGGAGTACTGACGGGGGTACACGGGTACTACCCCGGGGTACCGGGCGGGGGTATACGGGTACTGCCCCGGAGTACCGGGCAGGGGTATGCGGGTACTGCCCCGGAGTACCGGGCGGGGGTATACGGGTACTACGAAGGAGTACAGGTGGGTGTTACGGGTAGTACCCCGGAGTACCGGGCGGGGGTACTGGTACTGCCCCGGAGTACCGGGCGGGGGCATACGGGTACTGCCCCGGAGTACCGGGCGGGGGCATAGGGGTGCTGCCCCGGAGTACCGGGCGGGGGTATGCGGGTACTGCCCCGGAGTACCGGGTGGAGGTATATGGGTACTTCCCCGGAGTACCGGGCGGGGGTATGCGGGTACTGCCCTGGAGTACCGGGCGGGGGTATGCGGGTACTGCCCCGGAGTACCGGGCGGGGGTATATGGGTACTTCCCCGGAGTACCGGGCGGGGGTATGCGGGTACTGCCCCGGAGTACCGGGCGGGGGTATGCGGGTACTGCCCCGGAGTATCGGGCGGGGGTATACGGGTACTACCAAGGAGTACAGGTGGGGGTTACGGGTACTACCCCTGGCTGCCGGGTGGGGGTACTGGTACTACCCCG
>NW_027439315.1:110000-122500 GCF_964188355.1 Buteo buteo
CGGGAAGCCCCTCCGACGCGCCCTAAACGCCTCATCGATCAGTAAGGGAAGGGAACGGAGGAAGGAGCGGAGGCCCCACGGCCACGAGTCCTGGGACAGCGACGGCCACTCGCACCCGTCGCCAACCGGGGGCGGACGGCAGGTGCGGGGGCTCTGCGTGCGAGTGAGGGCAACGCCTGCGAGAGGTGCTCCAACGGCCTGAACACCGGCAGAGCCGGCCCGCCGTGGAGGCTCTCCGACGCACCCGAGGACGCCTCAGCGGGCGCTGCCTGTGGGTCTGGATCAGTCAAATCGTGGAGCGGGAGGTGCCACGGGCCACCCGGCTCCAGACAACGATTCCCTTGAGGAAGGTAACGGGACCGGGGGATGGCCACAGCAGGCTCAACTCCCCCAGCTCCTCCAGCGTTCGAGTGCCGGCAACCGCCACCGGCTGCCGGTCTTTGCCCGCCCCACAGGCAACCGCTTGCCGTCGGGGAAAAAAAAGGCACCTGGACCCATGCCGCGCACGGGTGTTCGGGGCCTGGGGGAATGCCACAGAAGCGAGACAACCCCAGCCGCCTGCGTTCGACTTGCCAGCCACCAGGTACAGCCGCACTTTTCTTCCCGCTTCGCGGGCTCCAGCTTAAGGCCGGAGAAAACGCGATGAGGTGCCGCCACCTCTAACCCGGTACAGCGCTGCAGACCTTTCCACCGAGCCCTCCTGCAACCAGGCAAGCCGGGGCAGGCCGGACACCACAGGCCGCCCACGCGTGGCTCATGCCGGCAGAAACAGGACGAGGCGCTGCGGCCTCTCACCTGTGCCATCATCGGGCCCTCGGGGGCTGGGGGGAAGCTGCGGCACGCACGAGAACCCCCAGCCGTCTGCATCCGGCTGCCAGCCACCGGGACCGGCTGCCGCTTGCACTCTGCCCAATTCGTGCATGGGCTCCAGCTTAAGGCCGGAGAAAACGCGATGAGGTGCCGCCACCTCTAACCCGGTACAGCGCTGCAGACCTTTCCACCGAGCCCTCCTGCAACCAGGCAAGCCGGGGCAGGCCGGACACCACAGGCCGCCCACGCGTGGCTCATGCCGGCAGAAACAGGACGAGGCGCTGCGGCCTCTCACCTGTGCCATCATCGGGCCCTCGGGGGCTGGGGGGAAGCTGCGGCACGCACGAGAACCCCCAGCCGTCTGCATCCGGCTGCCAGCCACCGGGACCGGCTGCCGCTTGCACTCTGCCCAATTCGTGCATGGGCTCCAGCTTAAGGCCGGAGAAAACGCGATGAGGTGCCGCCACCTCTAAACCCGGTAGAGCGCTGCAGACCTTTCCACCGAGCCCTCCTGCAACCAGGCAAGCCGGGGCAGGCCGGACACCACAGGCCGCCCACGCGTGGCTCATGCCGGCAAAAACAGGACGAGGCGCTGCAGCCTCTCACCTGTGCCATCATCGGGCCCTCGGGGGCTGGGGGGAAGCTGCGGCACGCACGAGAACCCCCAGCCGTCTGCATCCGGCTGCCAGCCACCGGGACCGGCTGCCGCTCTGCCCGCTCCAGCTTAAGGCCAGAGTCAAAGGACGAGGTGCCGCCACCTCGCCCGCCCATCACCAGGCCCTCAGGAGGCGGCGGCAGCCGCGGCGGGCTGGATGCTCACGGGCAGCTGCCCTCGCATATACCAGCGCTCCACCTTTGCCATCATCGGGCCCTCCGGGGCCGGGGGAAAGCCGAGGCAGGCTCGGCTCCACCCGGTCTTCCAGCGTTCGAGTGCCGGTGGCCGCCGCCGGCCACCGGGCTATGCCCTGCGGAATCCACCTTTGCACCTCTCGCACCACTCGGGTCAACAGCCACCGCCAGCCTGCCAGACCCTCGCAGGCGCCCGGCTGGCTTACTTGGAAAACACCGGGAGAGACCAACTGGCCGAACAGACAGAAAACGAGCCGAACCACCAGGCAAAACCACCACCACAACGGCCGCCCAGCGCTCCACTTCGCCGGCTGAGCCGTAAGCCTTGCAGCCGCTCACTAGCGCTGCTCCGTGCACGAGTCACCACTACCTCCTATAGTACGGGAGATCACGTCCCCGCCCCCGGCCGGCTCCAAGAGTGCCGTCCCTGCCCACCGGGGAGACCCGCCAATGACACCGACTTTTACGATGACGTAACTGGAGGCAGCGAAAAACAGCGACCCCTTGGCCAGCTCCGAGAAAGTGGCGGGGCTATCAGGTCTACCTCCCCGCCCCCGAAATGCGGCTAAGTCCCGCCGGAGCCGGGTAGACCTGGCGGCTCTTTTCACCGGCCGCTGCGGCAGCGACACCCCGCGTCCTCCGGGCGCCGCCGGCGGCCGCGCCGGCCTCCGGAGCCGGGTAGACCTGGCGGCCGCCCGCGGAGCCGGGTAGACCTGGCGGCTCTTTTCACCGGCCGCTGCGGCAGCGACACCCCGCGTCCTCCGGGCGCCGCCGGCGGCCGCGCCGGCCTCCGGAGCCGGGTAGACCTGGCGGCCGCCCGCGGAGCCGGGTAGACCTGGCGGCTCTTTTCACCGGCCGCTGCGGCAGCGACACCCCGCGTCCTCCGGGCGCCGCCGGCGGCCGCGCCGGCCTCCGGAGCCGGGTAGACCTGGCGGCCGCCCGCGGAGCCGGGTAGACCTGGCGGCCCTTTTCACCGGCCGCTGCGGCAGCGACACCCCGCGTCCTCCGGGCGCCGCCGGCGGCCGCGCCGGCCTCCGGAGCCGGGTAGACCTGGCGGCCGCCCGCGGAGCCGGGTAGACCTGGCGGCCCTTTTCACCGGCCGCTGCGGCAGCGACACCCCGCGTCCTCCGGGCGCCGCCGGCGGCCGCGCCGGCCTCCGGAGCCGGGTAGACCTGGCGGCCGCCCGCGGAGCCGGGTAGACCTGGCGGCCCTTTTCACCGGCCGCTGCGGCAGCGACACCCCGCGTCCTCCGGGCGCCGCCGGCGGCCGCGCCGGCCTCCGGAGCCGGGTAGACCTGGCGGCCGCCCGCGGAGCCGGGTAGACCTGGCAGCCGTTCGGTGCCCCTTGGGCGGGGGGGGGCGGGGGGGGCAGGTGCGCCTGTTTTTGGTTCGTTTTTTTCGTTTTTTTTTTTTTTTTTCTTTCTTTTGAGATTTTAGCAAATCTGATTAAAAGGGCCACCCTCTCCCGGTTCTCCCGGACGGCATTTCTTTCCCCCTCCCCTTCCCGAGTTTGAACCACTTCTACACCAAGGGAGCACGTTTAAACGTACTGTCTGATGCAAGAGTTATTTCACCTTTATTGATTCCGGCGGGAAATATTAATACAATATTAACGACAACCAGTTTTCAAAATAATTTTTGTTTCCTGACACACACACACCCCCCCCCCCACCCTCGTCGTTCTCATGCACGTGCACGCACCTATTCCGAGCCGGTGGCTGCCAGGCACTTGCCAGCTTCACCACACCAGCCAGCCCCTCTGCTCCGCTGCTGCCCCCCCCCCCCCCCAACCATATTCTGTCGGCGGGGTCCGGGCAGAGGTGGCAGCCCCCGGCACAAACTGCCCGGCTCCCCGGCGCGAGTTCGCTGTTCACTGGGTGCCTTCAGGACTGGTAGCCCCTTGCCAGGTTCAGGTTCGGGTCCCGGCGCTGCTGGGTGCTCGCCGACTTTTGGTTTTGGTTTTTGCGGTCTTGGGCTTTTTTTGGGGGGTTGTTTTTAATTTTTCTCCCCCCCCCCCCCGCCTGGTTTTTTTTGGTGTTTTTTTGACGTTTTCCTTTTTTTAATAAAATAAATACTTTAAAATACATATCTGCGATCCTGCAGGCACTGCCACCCCCCCCCCCCCCCGGTGACACACGCGCGCTCAGAGGCGCGCGCACACACACACACACACACACACAGAACGCGACGCAGGCACACACAGCTACACGCACCCCTGCACCGGTGTGCTCCCCCTCCCTCCCCGCGCTGCAGTCCCGGACCTGCAGGCCAGTAGGTGCAGCCCCCCCCCCCCCCCCTCCCCCGGCCCCACCCGATCACAGACTTTCCGGCGCCCTGGAGACGGGGGGTTGGGGGGCGGGTGGCTGGGTGGGGTGGTCTGCAGCCCGGCAACGGGGCCCCCGGAAACTGTGGTGTTTCCCGCCACGGCAACGGTCTGCTGCTCAGTCGCGGCGGCAGCAGCGGCGGGGAAAGGAGGCTAGAAAAGAGGGGGGGCGAGAGCGGCTGGCGAGCAGGCGGGGAGCCTGGCGCAGAGGTAGGCTGGCGAGGGGGGACGGTGTGTCTTTTCGGAGAAGGCTTCTGTTTGGATCGGTTGGAGTTTTATTTTTTTTACTTCTCTCCCCCGTCCCCGTCCCCGTCCCCGTCCCCGTCCCCGTCCCCCCCCCCCCGGTCGTTTAGTTTTCCCCCCGCGGCGGGGGCGGGCAGGAGTGGAGCAGGGCGAGAGCGGCTGGCGAGCAGGCGGGGAGCCTGGCGCAGAGGCAGGCTGGCGAGGGGGGACGGTGTGTCTTTTCGGAGAAGGCTTCTGTTTGGATCGGTTGGAGTTTTATTTTTTTTACTTCTCTCCCCCGTCCCCGTCCCCGTCCCCGTCCCCCCCCCCCCGGTCGTTTAGTTTTCCCCCCGCGGCGGGGGCGGGCAGGAATGGAGCAGGGCGAGAGCGGCTGGCGAGCAGGCGGGGAGCCTGGCGCAGAGGCAGGCTGGCGAGGGGGGACGGTGTGTCTTTTCGGAGAAGGCTTCTGTTTGGATCGGTTGGAGTTTTATTTTTTTTACTTCTCTCCCCCGTCCCCGTCCCCGTCCCCGTCCCCCCCCCCCCCCGGTCGTTTAGTTTTCCCCCCGCGGCGGGGGCGGGCAGGAGTGGAGCAGGGCGAGCAGGCGGGGAGCCTGGCGCAGAGGCAGGCTGGCGAGGGGGGACGGTGTGTCTTTTCGGAGAAGGCTTCTGTTTGGATCGGTTGGAGTTTTATTTTTTTTACTTCTCTCCCCCGTCCCCGTCCCCGTCCCCGTCCCCGTCCCGTCCCCCCCGGTCGTTTAGTTTTCCCCCCGCGGCGAGGGCGGGCAGGAGTGCAGCAGGGCGAGAGCGGCTGGCGAGCAGGCGGGGAGCCTGGCGCAGAGGCAGGCTGGCGAGGGGGGACGGTGTGTCTTTTCGGAGAAGGCTTCTGTTTGGATCGGTTGGAGTTTTATTTTTTTTACTTCTCTCCCCCGTCCCCGTCCCCGTCCCCGTCCCCGTCCCACCCCCCCGGTCCTTTAGTTTTCCCCCCGCGGCGGCGGCGGGCGGGAGTGGAGCAGGGCGAGTGCGTGGCTGGCTGAGAAAGAAAGGCGGGAGCGGGGCCACGGGTGCGGCAGGATAGGGACTCGGCAGCTGGGGTTTAGAGACGGCAGGGCACCGGGGGGGCTCCCCTCTCCCGCCCGGGCACGGAGCCGGCAGGGACGCCGCAGGGTCCTAAAGTCTCCCGCCTTCCACCACCGGGGGCGGCAAGCCTGGTGGCGGAAGGGGGGAGCAGGGGCAGCCAGGCTCGGCGCGAACTGCGTGGCGGGAGGGCGGGGGGGCGGTGTGTGTGTGCGTGCAGCGGCGGGCCCGGGGTGACGGGGGTGGGGGGTGTCGGCCCGGGGCCCTGTTTCGGGCGGGGGGGGGGGGGGGGCTGCGCGCGTGTGCGTTTTGAGCGCACGACTGTGAGCGGGGCAGCGGGTGGAGGGTTTGGGCTGGGGGGGGCCGGTTGCGGGGGGGGGGGGTGCGCACGTGTGTAGCCCCGTGCGAGTGGGTGCGGTGGCGGGCGGGAGGTGTTTGGGGCGGGGACTCGAATGGGGGGGGGGCAGTGCGTGCGTGCGCGTGCGTGTGTCTAAGGGCGGGTGAGCGGCTGCAGCAGCAGGCGGTGGGCGTTCGGGCCGGGGGCCTGTTTTGGCGGGGTGCGGGCGCGCACGCAGGTGGAAATGAGAAAGATTTGTAACGGTGTCGCTAACGCCGCTTTCTCTGTTACAGCCCGGGTGGTCGGCCGCTTCGACGTCCGGCCTGCGCCCGTGCCTGCCTACGGGCGATGCGCTCGGCTCCCGGTCGGACCCGTCCCTGGCAAAGCAGCAGCCGCGTGCCTCGGCCTGGGCAGAGACCTGGGGCTCCAGGGCCCCAGCCAGGGCTGCCGGAGAGGCGCGCCGCGCTTCCGACAGAGGGGCATCAGCGGCTCCGTCGCCGGCGGGATGCGTTCGAGCGGTGAGGAAGGTCCCAGCGGCCTTAGGCGGTGGCGGGGGGCGCGCTCCTTCGGCGACGGGGAGCGGGGGGGAAACGGCCCCGGGGCGGGCCGGTCAGCCGGCACGGCGGCCACGCGAGCTCGTCGTCTCCGAGGATGCTCGGCTAAGTCGGCCTCGGCCACAGGGACCGCTTGTCAGGCAGCCGACTGGCTTTCTTCAGAGGCCTGCGAGACCGCCGTCCCTCGGAGGCCAATGAACAGTTAATGCGCGATAACGCAGGGGCCGGAGAACGCTAACGTTAACCAAGAGCGTCGCAAGGTCCTAAAGGAGTGCCGCAATCAAACTTTAGGAGTCGGTAATTTATAATACTGGTGACTACTAATCGAGTCATATTCAATCCGTGACGATCCGCTGGTAGGTACGTACGTACGTACGTACGTATTCCTTCTCCGGCTATTAACGAAGGGATGCACACCTAGCGTGCGTGAACGAATGAGTTTTGTTATTTAAGGAACTGCCAGAAAGCGTATTACCGCGTAGCGCTAAATCAGTCGGTAGGTGACGCTCCATAAACGATACAATCCAGCATCGCTCGTCAACTGTTAATAACTTCAATCGATGACGATTCATAGCGTATCGATTCTTCTGTATTCGTTTAGGAGCGGATCCCACGCCAACGGTGCCACGCGGTACCCGGACGGCCACCGACTCGTACAGAGACGAGAGAGCAGCGTCGGCGCCTCTTCCCGAAGAAGTCGTTACCGATAAAGTACTCCGACTGCGGGTAACGCTTTGCTCTCACGTTTTTGACGCGTGCCTGCCTGCCTGCCTGCCTGCCTGCGTGCGCGGTAAAAGACAAGCTGTCAGACACAATAAATTTTAAGAAAGTGGAATCGCGGAGCGGTCTTAATACACTAATCAGGACCGGCCCGTAGTGCGGCCAGGGAGTGCAGGCCGACCCTGCAGCGTGGCCAGGTTTACCCGGAGACACAGGTAAGGAGGCCAGGACTACCCCGGAGCATCAGGTAGGGATACCGGGCTGACCCCCAGAAAGTCAGGTAGGGTGGCCGGGCCTACCCCGGAGCGCCTGTAGGGACCGCAGGTGTACCCCGGAGCACCGGTAGGGGTACCGGCACTACCCCGGAGGATGAGGTAGGGGCGCCAGGCCTACCCCGGAGCGTCGGGTAGGGACACCGGGCTGACCCCAGAGGGTCAGGTAGGGTGGCCGGGCCTACCCCGGAGCGCCTGTAGGGACCGCAGGTGTACCCCGGAGCACCGGCAGGGGTACCGGCACTACCCCGGAGGATGAGGTAGGGGCGCCAGGCCTACCCCGGAGCGTCGGGTAGGGACACCGGGCTGACCCCAGAGGGTCAGGTAGGGTGGCCGGGCCTACCCCGGAGCGCCTGTAGGGACCGCAGGTGTACCCCGGAGCACCGGCAGGGGTACCGGCACTACCCCGGAGGATGAGGTAGGGGCGCCAGGCCTACCCCGGAGCGTCGGGTAGGGATACCGGGCTGACCCCGGAGGGTCAGGTAGGGTGGCCGGGCCTACCCCGGAGCGCCTGTAGGGACCGCAGGTGTACCCCGGAGCACCGGCAGGGGTACCGGCACTACCCCGGAGGATGAGGTAGGGGCGCCAGGCCTACCCCGGAGCGTCGGGTAGGGATACCGGGCTGACCCCGGAGGGTCAGGTAGGGTGGCCGGGCCTATCCCGGAGCGCCTGTAGGGACCGCAGGTGTACCCCGGAGCACCGGCAGGGGTACCGGCACTACCCCGGAGGATGAGGTAGGGGCGCCAGGCCTACCCCGGAGCGTCGGGTAGGGATACCGGGCTGACCCCGGAGGGTCAGGTAGGGTGGCCGGGCCTACCCCGGAGCGCCTGTAGGGACCGCAGGTGTACCCCGGAGCACCGGCAGGGGTACCGGCACTACCCCGGAGGATGAGGTAGGGGCGCCAGGCCTACCCCGGAGCGTCGGGTAGGGACACCGGGCTGACCCCGGAGGGTCAGGTAGGGTGGCCGGGCCTACCCCGGAGCGCCTGTAGGGACCGCAGGTGTACCCCGGAGCACCGGCAGGGGTACCGGCACTACCCCGGAGGATGAGGTAGGGGCGCCAGGCCTACCCCGGAGCGTCGGGTAGGGATACCGGGCTGACCCCGGAGGGTCAGGTAGGGTGGCCGGGCCTACCCCGGAGCGCCTGTAGGGACCGCAGGTGTACCCCGGAGCACCGGCAGGGGTACCGGCACTACCCCGGAGGATGAGGTAGGGGCGCCAGGCCTACCCCGGAGCGTCGGGTAGGGACACCGGGCTGACCCCGGAGGGTCAGGTAGGGTGGCCGGGCCTACCCCGGAGCGCCTGTAGGGACCGCAGGGGTATCCCGGAGCACCGGTAGGGGTACCGGCACTACCCCGGAGGATGAGGTAGGGGCGCCAGGCCTACCCCGGAGCGTCGGGTAGGGACACCGGGCTGACCCCGGAGGGTCAGGTAGGGTGGCCGGGCCTACCCCGGAGCGCCTGTAGGGACCGCAGGTGTACCCCGGAGCACCGGCAGGGGTACCGGCACTACCCCGGAGGATGAGGTAGGGGCGCCAGGCCTACCCCGGAGCGTCGGGTAGGGACACCGGGCTGACCCCAGAGGGTCAGGTAGGGTGGCCGGGCCTACCCCGGAGCGCCTGTAGGGACCGCAGGTGTACCCCGGAGCACCGGCAGGGGTACCGGCACTACCCCGGAGGATGAGGTAGGGGCGCCAGGCCTACCCCGGAGCGTCGGGTAGGGATACCGGGCTGACCCCGGAGGGTCAGGTAGGGTGGCCGGGCCTACCCCGGAGCGCCTGTAGGGACCGCAGGTGTACCCCGGAGCACCGGCAGGGGTACCGGCACTACCCCGGAGGATGAGGTAGGGGCGCCAGGCCTACCCCGGAGCGTCGGGTAGGGACACCGGGCTGACCCCAGAGGGTCAGGTAGGGTGGCCGGGCCTACCCCGGAGCGCCTGTAGGGACCGCAGGGGTATCCCGGAGCACCGGCAGGGGTACCGGCACTACCCCGGAGGATGAGGTAGGGGCGCCAGGCCTACCCCGGAGCGTCGGGTAGGGACACCGGGCTGACCCCGGAGGGTCAGGTAGGGTGGCCGGGCCTACCCCGGAGCGCCTGTAGGGACCGCAGGTGTACCCCGGAGCACCGGCAGGGGTACCGGCACTACCCCGGAGGATGAGGTAGGGGCGCCAGGCCTACCCCGGAGCGTCGGGTAGGGATACCGGGCTGACCCCGGAGGGTCAGGTAGGGTGGCCGGGCCTACCCCGGAGCGCCTGTAGGGACCGCAGGTGTACCCCGGAGCACCGGCAGGGGTACCGGCACTACCCCGGAGCATGAGGTAGGGGCGCCAGGCGTACCCCGGAGCGTCGGGTAGGGACACCGGGCTGACCCCAGAGGGTCAGGTAGGGTGGCCGGGCCTACCCCGGAGCGCCTGTAGGGACCGCAGGTGTATCCCGGAGCACCGGTAGGGGTACGGGTACTACCCCGGAGGATGAGGTAGGGGCGCCAGGCCTACCCCGGAGCGTCGGGTAGGGATACCGGGCTGACCCCGGAGGGTCAGGTAGGGTGGCCGGGCCTACCCCGGAGCGCCTGTAGGGACCGCAGGTGTACCCCGGAGCACCGGCAGGGGTACCGGCACTACCCCGGAGGATGAGGTAGGGGCGCCAGGCCTACCCCGGAGCGTCGGGTAGGGACACCGGGCTGACCCCGGAGGGTCAGGTAGGGTGGCCGGGCCTACCCCGGAGCGCCTGTAGGGACAGCAGGTGTACCCCGGAGCACCGGTAGGGGTACCGGTACTACCCCGGAGCATGAGGTAGGGGCGCCAGGCGTACCCCGGAGCGTCGGGTAGGGACACCGGGCTGACCCCAGAGGGTCAGGTAGGGTGGCCGGGCCTACCCCGGAGCGCCTGTAGGGACAGCAGGTGTACCCCGGAGCACCGGTAGGGGTACGGGTACTACCCCGGAGGATGAGGTAGGGGCGCCAGGCCTACCCCGGAGCGTCGGGTAGGGACACCGGGCTGACCCCAGAGGGTCAGGTAGGGTGGCCGGGCCTACCCTGGAGGGTCAGGATGGGGGGCCGGGATCCATCGCCGCGTGCCCGTAGGGACAGCAGGTAGAACTCCGGCGCATCACAAAGGGTTCCGCCACGGGCCCAGAGTACTGGTGGGGGAACGGGTTCTATCCCGGAACGTCGCCTGGGGACACCGGGCGTAAGGCGGAGGGTCGGGTAGGAAGGCTGGGTCTAAACTCGCGCGCCCGTAGGGACAGCAGTTTTTCCCCCGGCGTACCGGGCGGGGGTACCGGTACTGCCCCGGAGTACTGACGGGGGTACACGGGTACTACCCCGGGGTACCGGGCGGCGGTATACGGGTACTACCCCGGAGTACAGGACGGGGGTATACGGGTACTACGAAGGAGCACAGGTGGGGGTTACGGGTAGTACCCCGGAGTACCGGGCGGGGGTATGCGGGTACTGCCCCGGAGTACCGGGTGGAGGTATATGGGTACTTCCCCGGAGTACCGGGCGGGGGTATGCGGGTACTGCCCCGGAGTACCGGGCGGGGGTATACGGGTACTACCAAGGAAGGAGTACAGGTGGGGGTTACGGGTAGCACCCCGGAGTACCGGGCGGGGGTACCGGTACTGCCCCGGAGTACCGGGCGGGGGTATGCGGGTACTGCCCCGGAGTACCGGGCGGGGGTATACGGGTACTACCAAGGAGTACAGGTGGGGGTTACGGGTAGCACCCCGGAGTACTGGGCGGGGGTACCGGTACTGCCCCGGAGTACCGGGCGGGGGTATGCGGGTACTGCCCCGGAGTACCGGGCGGGGGTATACGGGTACTACCAAGGAAGGAGTACAGGTGGGGGTTACGGGTAGTACCCCGGAGTACCGGGCGGGGGTACCGGTACTGCCCCGGAGTACTGACGGGGGTACACGGGTACTACCCCGGGGTACCGGGCGGGGGTATACGGGTACTGCCCCGGAGTACCGGGCAGGGGTATGCGGGTACTGCCCCGGAGTACCGGGCGGGGGTATACGGGTACTACGAAGGAGTACAGGTGGGTGTTACGGGTAGTACCCCGGAGTACCGGGCGGGGGTACTGGTACTGCCCCGGAGTACCGGGCGGGGGCATACGGGTACTGCCCCGGAGTACCGGGCGGGGGCATAGGGGTGCTGCCCCGGAGTACCGGGCGGGGGTATGCGGGTACTGCCCCGGAGTACCGGGTGGAGGTATATGGGTACTTCCCCGGAGTACCGGGCGGGGGTATGCGGGTACTGCCCTGGAGTACCGGGCGGGGGTATGCGGGTACTGCCCCGGAGTACCGGGCGGGGGTATATGGGTACTTCCCCGGAGTACCGGGCGGGGGTATGCGGGTACTGCCCCGGAGTACCGGGCGGGGGTATGCGGGTACTGCCCCGGAGTATCGGGCGGGGGTATACGGGTACTACCAAGGAGTACAGGTGGGGGTTACGGGTACTACCCCTGGCTGCCGGGTGGGGGTACTGGTACTACCCCGGAGTACCAATGAGGGTTACGGGTACTACCCCTGGCTGCCGGGTAGGGGTAATGGTACTACCCCGGAGTGTCGGCATGGGACGCCAAGCTAAGTCTGGAGCATCAGGTAGGGATGCCAGGACTGCTCTGGACGGTCAGGTAAGGCGGCCAGGTCTACCCCTTGGGCCGGCAAGGGGCGGCCAGGTCTACCCCTTGGGCCGGCAAGGGGCGGCCAGGTCTACCCCTTGGGCCGGCAAGGGGCGGCCAGGTCTACCCCTTGGGCCGGCAAGGGGAGGCCAGGTCTACCCCTTGGGCCGGCAAGGGGCGGCCAGGTCTACCCCTTGGGCCGGCAAGGGGCGGCCAGGTCTACCCCTTGGGCCGGCAAGGGGCGGCCAGGTCTACCCCTTGGGCCGGCAAGGGGCGGCCAGGTCTACCCCTTGGGCCGGCAAGGGGCGGCCAGGTCTACCCCTTGGGCCGGCAAGGGGCGGCCAGGTCTACCCCTTGGGCCGGCAAGGGGCGGCCAGGTCTACCCCTTGGGCCGGCAAGGGGCGGCCAGGTCTACCCCTTGGGCCGGCAAGGGGAGGCCAGGTCTACCCCTTGGGCCGGCAAGGGGCGGCCAGGTCTACCCCTTGGGCCGGCAAGGGGCGGCCAGGTCTACCCCTTGGGCCGGCAAGGGGAGGCCAGGTCTACCCCTTGGGCCGGCAAGGGGCGGCCAGGTCTACCCCTTGGGCCGGCAAGGGGCGGCCAGGTCTACCCCTTGGGCCGGCAAGGGGCGGCCAGGTCTACCCCTTGGGCCGGCAAGGGGCGGCCAGGTCTACCCCTTGGGCCGGCAAGGGGAGGCCAGGTCTACCCCTTGGGCCGGCAAG
>NW_027439315.1:135000-145000 GCF_964188355.1 Buteo buteo
CTCCGACGCGCCCTAAACGCCTCATCGATCAGTAAGGGAAGGGAACGGAGGAAGGAGCGGAGGCCCCACGGCCACGAGTCCTGGGACAGCGACGGCCACTCGCACCCGTCGCCAACCGGGGGCAGACGGCAGGTGCGGGGGCTCTGCGTGCGAGTGAGGGCAACGCCTGCGAGAGGTGCTCCAACGGCCTGAACACCGGCAGAGCCGGCCCGCCGTGGAGGCTCTCCGACGCACCCGAGGACGCCTCAGCGGGCGCTGCCTGTGGGTCTGGATCAGTCAAATCGTAGAGCGGGAGGTGCCACGGGCCACCCAGCTCCAGACAACGATTCCCTTGAGGAAGGTAACGGGACCGGGGGATGGCCACAGCAGGCTCAACTCCCCCAGCTCCTCCAGCGTTCGAGTGCCGGCAACCACCACCGGCTGCCGGTCTTTGCCCGCCCCACAGGCAACCGCTTGCCGTCGGGGAAAAAAAAGGCACCTGGACCCATGCCGCGCACGGGTGTTCGGGGCCTGGGGGAATGCCACAGAAGCGAGACAACCCCAGCCGCCTGCGTTCGACTTGCCAGCCACCAGGTACAGCCGCACTTTTCTTCCCGCTTCGCGGGCTCCAGCTTAAGGCCGGAGAAAACGCGATGAGGTGCCGCCACCTCTAACCCGGTACAGCGCTGCAGACCTTTCCACCGAGCCCTCCTGCAACCAGGCAAGCCGGGGCAGGCCGGACACCACAGGCCGCCCACGCGTGGCTCATGCCGGCAGAAACAGGACGAGGCGCTGCAGCCTCTCACCTGTGCCATCATCGGGCCCTCGGGGGCTGGGGGAAGCTGCGGCACGCACGAGAACCCCCAGCCGTCTGCATCCGGCTGCCAGCCACCGGGACCGGCTGCCGCTTGCACTCTGCCCAATTCGTGCATGGGCTCCAGCTTAAGGCCGGAGAAAACGCGATGAGGTGCCGCCACCTCTAACCCGGTACAGCGCTGCAGACCTTTCCACCGAGCCCTCCTGCAACCAGGCAAGCCGGGGCAGGCCGGACACCACAGGCCGCCCACGCGTGGCTCATGCCGGCAGAAACAGGACGAGGCGCTGCGGCCTCTCACCTGTGCCATCATCGGGCCCTCGGGGGCTGGGGGAAGCTGCGGCACGCACGAGAACCCCCAGCCGTCTGCATCCGGCTGCCAGCCACCGGGACCGGCTGCCGCTTGCACTCTGCCCAATTCGTGCATGGGCTCCAGCTTAAGGCCGGAGAAAACGCGATGAGGTGCCGCCACCTCTAAACCCGGTACAGCGCTGCAGACCTTTCCACCGAGCCCTCCTGCAACCAGGCAAGCCGGGGCAGGCCGGACACCACAGGCCGCCCACGCGTGGCTCATGCCGGCAGAAACAGGACGAGGCGCTGCGGCCTCTCACCTGTGCCATCATCGGGCCCTCGGGGGCTGGGGGGAAGCTGCGGCACGCACGAGAACCCCCAGCCGTCTGCATCCGGCTGCCAGCCACCGGGACCGGCTGCCGCTCTGCCCGCTCCAGCTTAAGGCCAGAGTCAAAGGACGAGGTGCCGCCACCTCGCCCGCCCATCACCAGGCCCTCAGGAGGCGGCAGCAGCCGCGGCGGGCTGGATGCTCACGGGCAGCTGCCCTCGCATATACCAGCGCTCCACCTTTGCCATCATCGGGCCCTCCGGGGCCGGGGGAAAGCCGAGGCAGGCTCGGCTCCACCCGGTCTTCCAGCGTTCGAGTGCCGGTGGCCGCCGCCGGCCACCGGGCTATGCCCTGCGGAATCCACCTTTGCACCTCTCGCACCACTCGGGTCAACAGCCACCGCCAGCCTGCCAGACCCTCGCAGGCGCCCGGCTGGCTTACTTGGAAAACACCGGGAGAGACCAACCGGCCGAACAGACAGTAAACGAGCCGAACCACCAGGCAAAACCACCACCACAACGGCCGCCCAGCGCTCCACTTCGCCGGCTGAGCCGTAAGCCTTGCAGCCGCTCACTAGCGCTGCTCCGTGCACGAGTCACCACTACCTCCTATAGTACGGGAGATCACGTCCCCGCCCCCGGCCGGCTCCAAGAGTGCCGTCCCTGCCCACCGGGGAGACCCGCCAATGACACCGACTTTTACGATGACGTAACTGGAGGCAGCGAAAAACAGCGACCCCTTGGCCAGCTCCGAGAAAGTGGCGGGGCTATCAGGTCTACCTCCCCGCCCCCGAAATGCGGCTAAGTCCCGCCGGAGCCGGGTAGACCTGGCGGCTCTTTTCACCGGCCGCTGCGGCAGCGACACCCCGCGTCCTCCGGGCGCCGCCGGCGGCCGCGCCGGCCTCCGGAGCCGGGTAGACCTGGCGGCCGCCCGCGGAGCCGGGTAGACCTGGCGGCCCTTTTCACCGGCCGCTGCGGCAGCGACACCCCGCGTCCTCCGGGCGCCGCCGGCGGCCGCGCCGGCCTCCGGAGCCGGGTAGACCTGGCGGCCGCCCGCGGAGCCGGGTAGACCTGGCGGCCCTTTTCACCGGCCGCTGCGGCAGCGACACCCCGCGTCCTCCGGGCGCCGCCGGCGGCCGCGCCGGCCTCCGGAGCCGGGTAGACCTGGCGGCCGCCCGCGGAGCCGGGTAGACCTGGCGGCCCTTTTCACCGGCCGCTGCGGCAGCGACACCCCGCGTCCTCCGGGCGCCGCCGGCGGCCGCGCCGGCCTCCGGAGCCGGGTAGACCTGGCGGCCGCCCGCGGAGCCGGGTAGACCTGGCGGCCCTTTTCACCGGCCGCTGCGGCAGCGACACCCCGCGTCCTCCGGGCGCCGCCGGCGGCCGCGCCGGCCTCCGGAGCCGGGTAGACCTGGCGGCCGCCCGCGGAGCCGGGTAGACCTGGCGGCCCTTTTCACCGGCCGCTGCGGCAGCGACACCCCGCGTCCTCCGGGCGCCGCCGGCGGCCGCGCCGGCCTCCGGAGCCGGGTAGACCTGGCGGCCGCCCGCGGAGCCGGGTAGACCTGGCGGCCCTTTTCACCGGCCGCTGCGGCAGCGACACCCCGCGTCCTCCGGGCGCCGCCGGCGGCCGCGCCGGCCTCCGGAGCCGGGTAGACCTGGCGGCCGCCCGCGGAGCCGGGTAGACCTGGCGGCCGTTCGGTGCCCCTTGGGCGGGGGGGGGCGGGGGGGGCAGGTGCGCCTGTTTTTGGTTCGTTTTTTTCGGTTTTTTTTTTTTTTTCTTTCTTTTGAGATTTTAGCAAATCTGATTAAAAGGGCCACCCTCTCCCGGTTCTCCCGGACGGCATTTCTTTCCCCCTCCCGTTCCCGAGTTTGAACCACTTCTACTCCAAGGGAGCACGTTTAAACGTACCGTCTGATGCAAGAGTTATTTCACCTTTATTGATTCCGGCGGGAAATATTAATACAATATTAACGACAACCAGTTTTCAAAATAATTTTTGTTTCCTGACACACACACCCCCCCCCCCCACCCTCGTCGTTCTCATGCACGTGCACGCACCTATTCCGAGCCGGTGGCTGCCAGGCACTTGCCAGCTTCACCACACCAGCCAGCCCCTCTGCTCCGCTGCTGCCCCCCCCCCCCCAACCATATTCTGTCGGCGGGGTCCGGGCAGAGGTGGCAGCCCCCGGCACAAACTGCCTGGCTCCCCGGCGCGAGTTCGCTGTTCACTGGGTGCCTTCAGGACTGGTAGCCCCTTGCCAGGTTCAGGTTCGGGTCCCGGCGCTGCTGGGTACTCGCCGACTTTTGGTTTTGGTTTTTGCGGTCTTGGGCTTTTTTTGGGGGGTTGTTTTTAATTTTTCTCCCCCCCCCCCCCCCCGCCTGGTTTTTTTTGGTGTTTTTTTGACGTTTTCCTTTTTTTAATAAAATAAATACTTTAAAATACATATCTGCGATCCTGCAGGCACTGCCACCCCCCCCCCCCCCGGTGACACACGCGCGCTCAGAGGCGCGCGCGCACACACACACACACACACACACACACACACAGAACGCGACGCAGGCACACACAGCTACACGCACCCCTGCACGGGTGTGCTCCCCCTCCCTCCCCGCGCTGCAGTCCCGGACCTGCAGGCCAGTAGGTGCAGCCCCCCCCCCCCCCCCTCCCCCGGCCCCACCCGATCGCAGACTTTCCGGCGCCCTGGAGACGGGGGGTTGGGGGGCGGGTGGGGTGGTCTGCAGCCCGGCAACGGGGCCCCCGGAAACTGTGGTGTTTCCCGCCACGGCAACGGTCTGCTGCTCAGTCGCGGCGGCAGCAGCGGCGGGGAAAGGAGGCTAGAAAAGAGGGGGGGCGAGAGCGGCTGGCGAGCAGGCGGGGAGCCTGGCGCAGAGGTAGGCTGGCGAGGGGGGACGGTGTGTCTTTTCGGAGAAGGCTTCTGTTTGGATCGGTTGGAGTTTTATTTTTTTTTACTTCTCTCCCCCGTCCCCGTCCCCGTCCCCGTCCCCGTCCCCCCCGGTCGTTTAGTTTTCCCCCCGCGGCGGGGGCGGGCAGGAGTGGAGCAGGGCGAGAGCGGCTGGCGAGCAGGCGGGGAGCCTGGCGCAGAGGCAGGCTGGCGAGGGGGGACGGTGTGTCTTTTCGGAGAAGGCTTCTGTTTGGATCGGTTGGAGTTTTATTTTTTTTTACTTCTCTCCCCCGTCCCCGTCCCCGTCCCCGTCCCCGTCCCGTCCCCCCCGCCCCGGTCGTTTAGTTTTCCCCCCGCGGCGGGGGCGGGCAGGAGTGGAGCAGGGCGAGAGCGGCTGGCGAGCAGGCGGGGAGCCTGGCGCAGAGGCAGGCTGGCGAGGGGGGACGGTGTGTCTTTTCGGAGAAGGCTTCTGTTTGGATCGGTTGGAGTTTTATTTTTTTTTACTTCTCTCCCCCGTCCCCGTCCCCGTCCCCGTCCCCGTCCCCGTCCCGTCCCCCCCGCCCCGGTCGTTTAGTTTTCCCCCCGCGGCGGGGGCGGGCAGGAGTGGAGCAGGGCGAGAGCGGCTGGCGAGCAGGCGGGGAGCCTGGCGCAGAGGCAGGCTGGCGAGGGGGGACGGTGTGTCTTTTCGGAGAAGGCTTCTGTTTGGATCGGTTGGAGTTTTATTTTTTTTACTTCTCTCCCCCGTCCCCGTCCCCGTCCCCGTCCCCGTCCCACCCCCCCGGTCCTTTAGTTTTCCCCCCGCGGCGGCGGCGGGCGGGAGTGGAGCAGGGCGAGTGCGTGGCTGGCTGAGAAAGAAAGGCGGGAGCGGGGCCACGGGTGCGGCAGGATAGGGACTCGGCAGCTGGGGTTTAGAGACGGCAGGGCACCGGGGGGGCTCCCCTCTCCCGCCCGGGCACGGAGCCGGCAGGGACGCCGCAGGGTCCTAAAGTCTCCCGCCTTCCACCACCGGGGGCGGCAAGCCTGGTGGCGGAAGGGGGGAGCAGGGGCAGCCAGGCTCGGCGCGAACTGCGTGGCGGGAGGGCGGGGGGGCGGTGTGTGTGTGCGTGCAGCGGCGGGCCCGGGGTGACGGGGGTGGGGGGTGTCGGCCCGGGGCCCTGTTTCGGGCGGGGGGGGGGGGGGGCTGCGCGCGTGTGCGTTTTGAGCGCACGACTGTGAGCGGGGCAGCGGGTGGAGGGTTTGGGCTGGGGGGGGCCGGTTGCGGGGGGGGGGTGCGCACGTGTGTAGCCCCGTGCGAGTGGGTGCGGTGGCGGGCGGGAGGTGTTTGGGGCGGGGACTCGAATGGGGGGGGGCAGTGCGTGCGTGCGCGTGCGTGTGTCTAAGGGCGGGTGAGCGGCTGCAGCAGCAGGCGGTGGGCGTTCGGGCCGGGGGCCTGTTTTGGCGGGGTGCGGGCGCGCACGCAGGTGGAAATGAGAAAGATTTGTAACGGTGTCGCTAACGCCGCTTTCTCTGTTACAGCCCGGGTGGTCGGCCGCTTCGACGTCCGGCCTGCGCCCGTGCCTGCCTACGGGCGATGCGCTCGGCTCCCGGTCGGACCCGTCCCTGGCAAAGCAGCAGCCGCGTGCCTCGGCCTGGGCAGAGACCTGGGGCTCCAGGGCCCCAGCCAGGGCTGCCGGAGAGGCGCGCCGCGCTTCCGACAGAGGGGCATCAGCGGCTCCGTCGCCGGCGGGATGCGTTCGAGCGGTGAGGAAGGTCCCAGCGGCCTTAGGCGGTGGCGGGGGGCGCGCTCCTTCGGCGACGGGAGCGGGGGGGAAACGGCCCCGGGGTGGGCCGGTCAGCCGGCACGGCGGCCACGCGAGCTCGTCGTCTCCGAGGATGCTCGGCTAAGTCGGCCTCGGCCACAGGGACCGCTTGTCAGGCAGCCGACTGGCTTTCTTCAGAGGCCTGCGAGACCGCCGTCCCTCGGAGGCCAATGAACAGTTAATGCGCGATAACGCAGGGGCCGGAGAACGCTAACGTTAACCAAGAGCGTCGCAAGGTCCTAAAGGAGTGCCGCAATCAAACTTTAGGAGTCGGTAATTTATAATACTGGTGACTACTAATCGAGTCATATTCAATCCGTGACGATCCGCTGGTAGGTACGTACGTACGTACGTACGTATTCCTTCTCCGGCTATTAACGAAGGGATGCACACCTAGCGTGCGTGAACGAATGAGTTTTGTTATTTAAGGAACTGCCAGAAAGCGTATTACCGCGTAGCGCTAAATCAGTCGGTAGGTGACGCTCCATAAACGATACAATCCAGCATCGCTCGTCAACTGTTAATAACTTCAATCGATGACGATTCATAGCGTATCGATTCTTCTGTATTCGTTTAGGAGCGGATCCCACGCCAACGGTGCCACGCGGTACCCGGACGGCCACCGACTCGTACAGAGACGAGAGAGCAGCGTCGGCGCCTCTTCCCGAAGAAGTCGTTACCGATAAAGTACTCCGACTGCGGGTAACGCTTTGCTCTCACGTTTTTGACGCGTGCCTGCCTGCCTGCCTGCCTGCCTGCGTGCGCGGTAAAAGACAAGCTGTCAGACACAATAAATTTTAAGAAAGTGGAATCGCGGAGCGGTCTTAATACACTAATCAGGACCGGCCCGTAGTGCGGCCAGGGAGTGCAGGCCGACCCTGCAGCGTGGCCAGGTTTACCCGGAGACACAGGTAAGGAGGCCAGGACTACCCCGGAGCATCAGGTAGGGATACCGGGCTGACCCCCAGAAAGTCAGGTAGGGTGGCCGGGCCTACCCCGGAGCGCCTGTAGGGACCGCAGGTGTACCCCGGAGCACCGGCAGGGGTACCGGCACTACCCCGGAGGATGAGGTAGGGGCGCCAGGCCTACCCCGGAGCGTCGGGTAGGGACACCGGGCTGACCCCAGAGGGTCAGGTAGGGTGGCCGGGCCTACCCCGGAGCGCCTGTAGGGACCGCAGGTGTACCCCGGAGCACCGGCAGGGGTACCGGCACTACCCCGGAGGATGAGGTAGGGGCGCCAGGCCTACCCCGGAGCGTCGGGTAGGGACACCGGGCTGACCCCAGAGGGTCAGGTAGGGTGGCCGGGCCTACCCCGGAGCGCCTGTAGGGACCGCAGGTGTACCCCGGAGCACCGGCAGGGGTACCGGCACTACCCCGGAGGATGAGGTAGGGGCGCCAGGCCTACCCCGGAGCGTCGGGTAGGGATACCGGGCTGACCCCGGAGGGTCAGGTAGGGTGGCCGGGCCTACCCCGGAGCGCCTGTAGGGACCGCAGGTGTACCCCGGAGCACCGGCAGGGGTACCGGCACTACCCCGGAGGATGAGGTAGGGGCGCCAGGCCTACCCCGGAGCGTCGGGTAGGGATACCGGGCTGACCCCGGAGGGTCAGGTAGGGTGGCCGGGCCTATCCCGGAGCGCCTGTAGGGACCGCAGGTGTACCCCGGAGCACCGGCAGGGGTACCGGCACTACCCCGGAGGATGAGGTAGGGGCGCCAGGCCTACCCCGGAGCGTCGGGTAGGGATACCGGGCTGACCCCGGAGGGTCAGGTAGGGTGGCCGGGCCTACCCCGGAGCGCCTGTAGGGACCGCAGGTGTACCCCGGAGCACCGGCAGGGGTACCGGCACTACCCCGGAGGATGAGGTAGGGGCGCCAGGCCTACCCCGGAGCGTCGGGTAGGGACACCGGGCTGACCCCGGAGGGTCAGGTAGGGTGGCCGGGCCTACCCCGGAGCGCCTGTAGGGACCGCAGGTGTACCCCGGAGCACCGGCAGGGGTACCGGCACTACCCCGGAGGATGAGGTAGGGGCGCCAGGCCTACCCCGGAGCGTCGGGTAGGGATACCGGGCTGACCCCGGAGGGTCAGGTAGGGTGGCCGGGCCTACCCCGGAGCGCCTGTAGGGACCGCAGGTGTACCCCGGAGCACCGGCAGGGGTACCGGCACTACCCCGGAGGATGAGGTAGGGGCGCCAGGCCTACCCCGGAGCGTCGGGTAGGGACACCGGGCTGACCCCGGAGGGTCAGGTAGGGTGGCCGGGCCTACCCCGGAGCGCCTGTAGGGACCGCAGGGGTATCCCGGAGCACCGGTAGGGGTACCGGCACTACCCCGGAGGATGAGGTAGGGGCGCCAGGCCTACCCCGGAGCGTCGGGTAGGGACACCGGGCTGACCCCGGAGGGTCAGGTAGGGTGGCCGGGCCTACCCCGGAGCGCCTGTAGGGACCGCAGGTGTACCCCGGAGCACCGGCAGGGGTACCGGCACTACCCCGGAGGATGAGGTAGGGGCGCCAGGCCTACCCCGGAGCGTCGGGTAGGGACACCGGGCTGACCCCAGAGGGTCAGGTAGGGTGGCCGGGCCTACCCCGGAGCGCCTGTAGGGACCGCAGGTGTACCCCGGAGCACCGGCAGGGGTACCGGCACTACCCCGGAGGATGAGGTAGGGGCGCCAGGCCTACCCCGGAGCGTCGGGTAGGGATACCGGGCTGACCCCGGAGGGTCAGGTAGGGTGGCCGGGCCTACCCCGGAGCGCCTGTAGGGACCGCAGGTGTACCCCGGAGCACCGGCAGGGGTACCGGCACTACCCCGGAGGATGAGGTAGGGGCGCCAGGCCTACCCCGGAGCGTCGGGTAGGGACACCGGGCTGACCCCAGAGGGTCAGGTAGGGTGGCCGGGCCTACCCCGGAGCGCCTGTAGGGACCGCAGGGGTATCCCGGAGCACCGGCAGGGGTACCGGCACTACCCCGGAGGATGAGGTAGGGGCGCCAGGCCTACCCCGGAGCGTCGGGTAGGGACACCGGGCTGACCCCGGAGGGTCAGGTAGGGTGGCCGGGCCTACCCCGGAGCGCCTGTAGGGACCGCAGGTGTACCCCGGAGCACCGGCAGGGGTACCGGCACTACCCCGGAGGATGAGGTAGGGGCGCCAGGCCTACCCCGGAGCGTCGGGTAGGGATACCGGGCTGACCCCGGAGGGTCAGGTAGGGTGGCCGGGCCTACCCCGGAGCGCCTGTAGGGACCGCAGGTGTACCCCGGAGCACCGGCAGGGGTACCGGCACTACCCCGGAGCATGAGGTAGGGGCGCCAGGCGTACCCCGGAGCGTCGGGTAGGGACACCGGGCTGACCCCAGAGGGTCAGGTAGGGTGGCCGGGCCTACCCCGGAGCGCCTGTAGGGACCGCAGGTGTATCCCGGAGCACCGGTAGGGGTACGGGTACTACCCCGGAGGATGAGGTAGGGGCGCCAGGCCTACCCCGGAGCGTCGGGTAGGGATACCGGGCTGACCCCGGAGGGTCAGGTAGGGTGGCCGGGCCTACCCCGGAGCGCCTGTAGGGACCGCAGGTGTACCCCGGAGCACCGGCAGGGGTACCGGCACTACCCCGGAGGATGAGGTAGGGGCGCCAGGCCTACCCCGGAGCGTCGGGTAGGGACACCGGGCTGACCCCGGAGGGTCAGGTAGGGTGGCCGGGCCTACCCCGGAGCGCCTGTAGGGACAGCAGGTGTACCCCGGAGCACCGGTAGGGGTACCGGTACTACCCCGGAGCATGAGGTAGGGGCGCCAGGCGTACCCCGGAGCGTCGGGTAGGGACACCGGGCTGACCCCAGAGGGTCAGGTAGGGTGGCCGGGCCTACCCCGGAGCGCCTGTAGGGACAGCAGGTGTACCCCGGAGCACCGGTAGGGG
>NW_027439315.1:157500-167854 GCF_964188355.1 Buteo buteo
GCGATCGGCGGGAGGGGGAGAGGGACTCACCCCCCTGCCGCGGGAGCACCGGACGTGCTAGAGGAGACAGCGACCCGCCGAGACGGGCACGACCCCAGGACCAAGGCCCTCTGCCAGGGCGGCTCGCTCTGCAGCAGGCGGGGGAGCGGCACGAAAAGCATCAGAGACGGCAGCGGCGGAGGGGGACGCCCCCCTGCCGCCCGCGGCACGCCTCGGGGCCCACCCGGGCAGGTGCAGCCCACACTCGCCTTTTTTCCCCGTTTCCTTGGCTCAGCCGCCCCACCGCCCAGCGCTGCTCACGGCCGGCACCTGCGGGTACCCGGACCGAGGCCAGCACCGGCGCCTCGCGTGTTTCAGGACACCTGAGGGCTCGCGGGGCCACGCGGCCGTCACACAGCCCGGTTCAGTAAAGAAGCCCGAGGAACCCCGCTGAGCAGGGGAGGACGACACTGCCACCATCGCGGCCCCCTTCGCTCGGGGGGGGTGCAGGACACCACTTCGCATGCAACGGGAAGCGAATTGGAAAGGAGACCACCCTGCCTGAACACCGGACACTGCCGTGACTCCCTATTACGGGGAGCACAGAAGAGCCGGCCCGCCGAGGGCCCTCTCCGACGCGACCCGAAAGGCCTCATCGATCAGTAAGGGAAGGGAAAGGAGGAAGGAGCGGAGGCCCCACGGCCACGAGTCCTGGGACAGCGACGGCCACTCGCACCCATCGCCAACCGGGGGCGGACGGCAGGTGCGGGGGCTCTGCGTGCGAGTGAGAGGGCAACGTCTGCGGAGAGGTGCAACGCCGGCCTGAACACCGGCAGAGCCGGCCCGCCGGGAAGCCCCTCCGACGCGCCCTAAACGCCTCATCGATCAGTAAGGGAAGGGAACGGAGGAAGGAGCGGAGGCCCCACGGCCACGAGTCCTGGGACAGCGACGGCCACTCGCACCCATCGCCAACCGGGGGCGGACGGCAGGTGCGGGGGCTCTGCGTGCGAGTGAGAGGGCAACGTCTGCGGAGAGGTGCAACGCCGGCCTGAACACCGGCAGAGCCGGCCCGCCGGGAAGCCCCTCCGACGCGCCCTAAACGCCTCATCGATCAGTAAGGGAAGGGAACGGAGGAAGGAGCGGAGGCCCCACGGCCACGAGTCCTGGGACAGCGACGGCCACTCGCACCCGTCGCCAACCGGGGGCGGACGGCAGGTGCGGGGGCTCTGCGTGCGAGTGAGGGCAACGCCTGCGAGAGGTGCTCCAACGGCCTGAACACCGGCAGAGCCGGCCCGCCGTGGAGGCTCTCCGACGCACCCGAGGACGCCTCAGCGGGCGCTGCCTGTGGGTCTGGATCAGTCAAATCGTGGAGCGGGAGGTGCCACGGGCCACCCGGCTCCAGACAACGATTCCCTTGAGGAAGGTAACGGGACCGGGGGATGGCCACAGCAGGCTCAACTCCCCCAGCTCCTCCAGCGTTCGAGTGCCGGCAACCGCCACCGGCTGCCGGTCTTTGCCCGCCCCACAGGCAACCGCTTGCCGTCGGGGAAAAAAAAGGCACCTGGACCCATGCCGCGCACGGGTGTTCGGGGCCTGGGGGAATGCCACAGAAGCGAGACAACCCCAGCCGCCTGCGTTCGACTTGCCAGCCACCAGGTACAGCCGCACTTTTCTTCCCGCTTCGCGGGCTCCAGCTTAAGGCCGGAGAAAACGCGATGAGGTGCCGCCACCTCTAACCCGGTACAGCGCTGCAGACCTTTCCACCGAGCCCTCCTGCAACCAGGCAAGCCGGGGCAGGCCGGACACCACAGGCCGCCCACGCGTGGCTCATGCCGGCAGAAACAGGACGAGGCGCTGCGGCCTCTCACCTGTGCCATCATCGGGCCCTCGGGGGCTGGGGGGAAGCTGCGGCACGCACGAGAACCCCCAGCCGTCTGCATCCGGCTGCCAGCCACCGGGACCGGCTGCCGCTTGCACTCTGCCCAATTCGTGCATGGGCTCCAGCTTAAGGCCGGAGAAAACGCGATGAGGTGCCGCCACCTCTAACCCGGTACAGCGCTGCAGACCTTTCCACCGAGCCCTCCTGCAACCAGGCAAGCCGGGGCAGGCCGGACACCACAGGCCGCCCACGCGTGGCTCATGCCGGCAGAAACAGGACGAGGCGCTGCGGCCTCTCACCTGTGCCATCATCGGGCCCTCGGGGGCTGGGGGGAAGCTGCGGCACGCACGAGAACCCCCAGCCGTCTGCATCCGGCTGCCAGCCACCGGGACCGGCTGCCGCTTGCACTCTGCCCAATTCGTGCATGGGCTCCAGCTTAAGGCCGGAGAAAACGCGATGAGGTGCCGCCACCTCTAAACCCGGTAGAGCGCTGCAGACCTTTCCACCGAGCCCTCCTGCAACCAGGCAAGCCGGGGCAGGCCGGACACCACAGGCCGCCCACGCGTGGCTCATGCCGGCAAAAACAGGACGAGGCGCTGCAGCCTCTCACCTGTGCCATCATCGGGCCCTCGGGGGCTGGGGGGAAGCTGCGGCACGCACGAGAACCCCCAGCCGTCTGCATCCGGCTGCCAGCCACCGGGACCGGCTGCCGCTCTGCCCGCTCCAGCTTAAGGCCAGAGTCAAAGGACGAGGTGCCGCCACCTCGCCCGCCCATCACCAGGCCCTCAGGAGGCGGCGGCAGCCGCGGCGGGCTGGATGCTCACGGGCAGCTGCCCTCGCATATACCAGCGCTCCACCTTTGCCATCATCGGGCCCTCCGGGGCCGGGGGAAAGCCGAGGCAGGCTCGGCTCCACCCGGTCTTCCAGCGTTCGAGTGCCGGTGGCCGCCGCCGGCCACCGGGCTATGCCCTGCGGAATCCACCTTTGCACCTCTCGCACCACTCGGGTCAACAGCCACCGCCAGCCTGCCAGACCCTCGCAGGCGCCCGGCTGGCTTACTTGGAAAACACCGGGAGAGACCAACTGGCCGAACAGACAGAAAACGAGCCGAACCACCAGGCAAAACCACCACCACAACGGCCGCCCAGCGCTCCACTTCGCCGGCTGAGCCGTAAGCCTTGCAGCCGCTCACTAGCGCTGCTCCGTGCACGAGTCACCACTACCTCCTATAGTACGGGAGATCACGTCCCCGCCCCCGGCCGGCTCCAAGAGTGCCGTCCCTGCCCACCGGGGAGACCCGCCAATGACACCGACTTTTACGATGACGTAACTGGAGGCAGCGAAAAACAGCGACCCCTTGGCCAGCTCCGAGAAAGTGGCGGGGCTATCAGGTCTACCTCCCCGCCCCCGAAATGCGGCTAAGTCCCGCCGGAGCCGGGTAGACCTGGCGGCTCTTTTCACCGGCCGCTGCGGCAGCGACACCCCGCGTCCTCCGGGCGCCGCCGGCGGCCGCGCCGGCCTCCGGAGCCGGGTAGACCTGGCGGCCGCCCGCGGAGCCGGGTAGACCTGGCGGCTCTTTTCACCGGCCGCTGCGGCAGCGACACCCCGCGTCCTCCGGGCGCCGCCGGCGGCCGCGCCGGCCTCCGGAGCCGGGTAGACCTGGCGGCCGCCCGCGGAGCCGGGTAGACCTGGCGGCTCTTTTCACCGGCCGCTGCGGCAGCGACACCCCGCGTCCTCCGGGCGCCGCCGGCGGCCGCGCCGGCCTCCGGAGCCGGGTAGACCTGGCGGCCGCCCGCGGAGCCGGGTAGACCTGGCGGCCCTTTTCACCGGCCGCTGCGGCAGCGACACCCCGCGTCCTCCGGGCGCCGCCGGCGGCCGCGCCGGCCTCCGGAGCCGGGTAGACCTGGCGGCCGCCCGCGGAGCCGGGTAGACCTGGCGGCCCTTTTCACCGGCCGCTGCGGCAGCGACACCCCGCGTCCTCCGGGCGCCGCCGGCGGCCGCGCCGGCCTCCGGAGCCGGGTAGACCTGGCGGCCGCCCGCGGAGCCGGGTAGACCTGGCGGCCCTTTTCACCGGCCGCTGCGGCAGCGACACCCCGCGTCCTCCGGGCGCCGCCGGCGGCCGCGCCGGCCTCCGGAGCCGGGTAGACCTGGCGGCCGCCCGCGGAGCCGGGTAGACCTGGCAGCCGTTCGGTGCCCCTTGGGCGGGGGGGGGCGGGGGGGGCAGGTGCGCCTGTTTTTGGTTCGTTTTTTTCGTTTTTTTTTTTTTTTTTCTTTCTTTTGAGATTTTAGCAAATCTGATTAAAAGGGCCACCCTCTCCCGGTTCTCCCGGACGGCATTTCTTTCCCCCTCCCCTTCCCGAGTTTGAACCACTTCTACACCAAGGGAGCACGTTTAAACGTACTGTCTGATGCAAGAGTTATTTCACCTTTATTGATTCCGGCGGGAAATATTAATACAATATTAACGACAACCAGTTTTCAAAATAATTTTTGTTTCCTGACACACACACACCCCCCCCCCCACCCTCGTCGTTCTCATGCACGTGCACGCACCTATTCCGAGCCGGTGGCTGCCAGGCACTTGCCAGCTTCACCACACCAGCCAGCCCCTCTGCTCCGCTGCTGCCCCCCCCCCCCCCCAACCATATTCTGTCGGCGGGGTCCGGGCAGAGGTGGCAGCCCCCGGCACAAACTGCCCGGCTCCCCGGCGCGAGTTCGCTGTTCACTGGGTGCCTTCAGGACTGGTAGCCCCTTGCCAGGTTCAGGTTCGGGTCCCGGCGCTGCTGGGTGCTCGCCGACTTTTGGTTTTGGTTTTTGCGGTCTTGGGCTTTTTTTGGGGGGTTGTTTTTAATTTTTCTCCCCCCCCCCCCCGCCTGGTTTTTTTTGGTGTTTTTTTGACGTTTTCCTTTTTTTAATAAAATAAATACTTTAAAATACATATCTGCGATCCTGCAGGCACTGCCACCCCCCCCCCCCCCCGGTGACACACGCGCGCTCAGAGGCGCGCGCACACACACACACACACACACACAGAACGCGACGCAGGCACACACAGCTACACGCACCCCTGCACCGGTGTGCTCCCCCTCCCTCCCCGCGCTGCAGTCCCGGACCTGCAGGCCAGTAGGTGCAGCCCCCCCCCCCCCCCCTCCCCCGGCCCCACCCGATCACAGACTTTCCGGCGCCCTGGAGACGGGGGGTTGGGGGGCGGGTGGCTGGGTGGGGTGGTCTGCAGCCCGGCAACGGGGCCCCCGGAAACTGTGGTGTTTCCCGCCACGGCAACGGTCTGCTGCTCAGTCGCGGCGGCAGCAGCGGCGGGGAAAGGAGGCTAGAAAAGAGGGGGGGCGAGAGCGGCTGGCGAGCAGGCGGGGAGCCTGGCGCAGAGGTAGGCTGGCGAGGGGGGACGGTGTGTCTTTTCGGAGAAGGCTTCTGTTTGGATCGGTTGGAGTTTTATTTTTTTTACTTCTCTCCCCCGTCCCCGTCCCCGTCCCCGTCCCCGTCCCCGTCCCCCCCCCCCCGGTCGTTTAGTTTTCCCCCCGCGGCGGGGGCGGGCAGGAGTGGAGCAGGGCGAGAGCGGCTGGCGAGCAGGCGGGGAGCCTGGCGCAGAGGCAGGCTGGCGAGGGGGGACGGTGTGTCTTTTCGGAGAAGGCTTCTGTTTGGATCGGTTGGAGTTTTATTTTTTTTACTTCTCTCCCCCGTCCCCGTCCCCGTCCCCGTCCCCCCCCCCCCGGTCGTTTAGTTTTCCCCCCGCGGCGGGGGCGGGCAGGAATGGAGCAGGGCGAGAGCGGCTGGCGAGCAGGCGGGGAGCCTGGCGCAGAGGCAGGCTGGCGAGGGGGGACGGTGTGTCTTTTCGGAGAAGGCTTCTGTTTGGATCGGTTGGAGTTTTATTTTTTTTACTTCTCTCCCCCGTCCCCGTCCCCGTCCCCGTCCCCCCCCCCCCCCGGTCGTTTAGTTTTCCCCCCGCGGCGGGGGCGGGCAGGAGTGGAGCAGGGCGAGCAGGCGGGGAGCCTGGCGCAGAGGCAGGCTGGCGAGGGGGGACGGTGTGTCTTTTCGGAGAAGGCTTCTGTTTGGATCGGTTGGAGTTTTATTTTTTTTACTTCTCTCCCCCGTCCCCGTCCCCGTCCCCGTCCCCGTCCCGTCCCCCCCGGTCGTTTAGTTTTCCCCCCGCGGCGAGGGCGGGCAGGAGTGCAGCAGGGCGAGAGCGGCTGGCGAGCAGGCGGGGAGCCTGGCGCAGAGGCAGGCTGGCGAGGGGGGACGGTGTGTCTTTTCGGAGAAGGCTTCTGTTTGGATCGGTTGGAGTTTTATTTTTTTTACTTCTCTCCCCCGTCCCCGTCCCCGTCCCCGTCCCCGTCCCACCCCCCCGGTCCTTTAGTTTTCCCCCCGCGGCGGCGGCGGGCGGGAGTGGAGCAGGGCGAGTGCGTGGCTGGCTGAGAAAGAAAGGCGGGAGCGGGGCCACGGGTGCGGCAGGATAGGGACTCGGCAGCTGGGGTTTAGAGACGGCAGGGCACCGGGGGGGCTCCCCTCTCCCGCCCGGGCACGGAGCCGGCAGGGACGCCGCAGGGTCCTAAAGTCTCCCGCCTTCCACCACCGGGGGCGGCAAGCCTGGTGGCGGAAGGGGGGAGCAGGGGCAGCCAGGCTCGGCGCGAACTGCGTGGCGGGAGGGCGGGGGGGCGGTGTGTGTGTGCGTGCAGCGGCGGGCCCGGGGTGACGGGGGTGGGGGGTGTCGGCCCGGGGCCCTGTTTCGGGCGGGGGGGGGGGGGGGGCTGCGCGCGTGTGCGTTTTGAGCGCACGACTGTGAGCGGGGCAGCGGGTGGAGGGTTTGGGCTGGGGGGGGCCGGTTGCGGGGGGGGGGGGTGCGCACGTGTGTAGCCCCGTGCGAGTGGGTGCGGTGGCGGGCGGGAGGTGTTTGGGGCGGGGACTCGAATGGGGGGGGGGCAGTGCGTGCGTGCGCGTGCGTGTGTCTAAGGGCGGGTGAGCGGCTGCAGCAGCAGGCGGTGGGCGTTCGGGCCGGGGGCCTGTTTTGGCGGGGTGCGGGCGCGCACGCAGGTGGAAATGAGAAAGATTTGTAACGGTGTCGCTAACGCCGCTTTCTCTGTTACAGCCCGGGTGGTCGGCCGCTTCGACGTCCGGCCTGCGCCCGTGCCTGCCTACGGGCGATGCGCTCGGCTCCCGGTCGGACCCGTCCCTGGCAAAGCAGCAGCCGCGTGCCTCGGCCTGGGCAGAGACCTGGGGCTCCAGGGCCCCAGCCAGGGCTGCCGGAGAGGCGCGCCGCGCTTCCGACAGAGGGGCATCAGCGGCTCCGTCGCCGGCGGGATGCGTTCGAGCGGTGAGGAAGGTCCCAGCGGCCTTAGGCGGTGGCGGGGGGCGCGCTCCTTCGGCGACGGGGAGCGGGGGGGAAACGGCCCCGGGGCGGGCCGGTCAGCCGGCACGGCGGCCACGCGAGCTCGTCGTCTCCGAGGATGCTCGGCTAAGTCGGCCTCGGCCACAGGGACCGCTTGTCAGGCAGCCGACTGGCTTTCTTCAGAGGCCTGCGAGACCGCCGTCCCTCGGAGGCCAATGAACAGTTAATGCGCGATAACGCAGGGGCCGGAGAACGCTAACGTTAACCAAGAGCGTCGCAAGGTCCTAAAGGAGTGCCGCAATCAAACTTTAGGAGTCGGTAATTTATAATACTGGTGACTACTAATCGAGTCATATTCAATCCGTGACGATCCGCTGGTAGGTACGTACGTACGTACGTACGTATTCCTTCTCCGGCTATTAACGAAGGGATGCACACCTAGCGTGCGTGAACGAATGAGTTTTGTTATTTAAGGAACTGCCAGAAAGCGTATTACCGCGTAGCGCTAAATCAGTCGGTAGGTGACGCTCCATAAACGATACAATCCAGCATCGCTCGTCAACTGTTAATAACTTCAATCGATGACGATTCATAGCGTATCGATTCTTCTGTATTCGTTTAGGAGCGGATCCCACGCCAACGGTGCCACGCGGTACCCGGACGGCCACCGACTCGTACAGAGACGAGAGAGCAGCGTCGGCGCCTCTTCCCGAAGAAGTCGTTACCGATAAAGTACTCCGACTGCGGGTAACGCTTTGCTCTCACGTTTTTGACGCGTGCCTGCCTGCCTGCCTGCCTGCCTGCGTGCGCGGTAAAAGACAAGCTGTCAGACACAATAAATTTTAAGAAAGTGGAATCGCGGAGCGGTCTTAATACACTAATCAGGACCGGCCCGTAGTGCGGCCAGGGAGTGCAGGCCGACCCTGCAGCGTGGCCAGGTTTACCCGGAGACACAGGTAAGGAGGCCAGGACTACCCCGGAGCATCAGGTAGGGATACCGGGCTGACCCCCAGAAAGTCAGGTAGGGTGGCCGGGCCTACCCCGGAGCGCCTGTAGGGACCGCAGGTGTACCCCGGAGCACCGGTAGGGGTACCGGCACTACCCCGGAGGATGAGGTAGGGGCGCCAGGCCTACCCCGGAGCGTCGGGTAGGGACACCGGGCTGACCCCAGAGGGTCAGGTAGGGTGGCCGGGCCTACCCCGGAGCGCCTGTAGGGACCGCAGGTGTACCCCGGAGCACCGGCAGGGGTACCGGCACTACCCCGGAGGATGAGGTAGGGGCGCCAGGCCTACCCCGGAGCGTCGGGTAGGGACACCGGGCTGACCCCAGAGGGTCAGGTAGGGTGGCCGGGCCTACCCCGGAGCGCCTGTAGGGACCGCAGGTGTACCCCGGAGCACCGGCAGGGGTACCGGCACTACCCCGGAGGATGAGGTAGGGGCGCCAGGCCTACCCCGGAGCGTCGGGTAGGGATACCGGGCTGACCCCGGAGGGTCAGGTAGGGTGGCCGGGCCTACCCCGGAGCGCCTGTAGGGACCGCAGGTGTACCCCGGAGCACCGGCAGGGGTACCGGCACTACCCCGGAGGATGAGGTAGGGGCGCCAGGCCTACCCCGGAGCGTCGGGTAGGGATACCGGGCTGACCCCGGAGGGTCAGGTAGGGTGGCCGGGCCTATCCCGGAGCGCCTGTAGGGACCGCAGGTGTACCCCGGAGCACCGGCAGGGGTACCGGCACTACCCCGGAGGATGAGGTAGGGGCGCCAGGCCTACCCCGGAGCGTCGGGTAGGGATACCGGGCTGACCCCGGAGGGTCAGGTAGGGTGGCCGGGCCTACCCCGGAGCGCCTGTAGGGACCGCAGGTGTACCCCGGAGCACCGGCAGGGGTACCGGCACTACCCCGGAGGATGAGGTAGGGGCGCCAGGCCTACCCCGGAGCGTCGGGTAGGGACACCGGGCTGACCCCGGAGGGTCAGGTAGGGTGGCCGGGCCTACCCCGGAGCGCCTGTAGGGACCGCAGGTGTACCCCGGAGCACCGGCAGGGGTACCGGCACTACCCCGGAGGATGAGGTAGGGGCGCCAGGCCTACCCCGGAGCGTCGGGTAGGGATACCGGGCTGACCCCGGAGGGTCAGGTAGGGTGGCCGGGCCTACCCCGGAGCGCCTGTAGGGACCGCAGGTGTACCCCGGAGCACCGGCAGGGGTACCGGCACTACCCCGGAGGATGAGGTAGGGGCGCCAGGCCTACCCCGGAGCGTCGGGTAGGGACACCGGGCTGACCCCGGAGGGTCAGGTAGGGTGGCCGGGCCTACCCCGGAGCGCCTGTAGGGACCGCAGGGGTATCCCGGAGCACCGGTAGGGGTACCGGCACTACCCCGGAGGATGAGGTAGGGGCGCCAGGCCTACCCCGGAGCGTCGGGTAGGGACACCGGGCTGACCCCGGAGGGTCAGGTAGGGTGGCCGGGCCTACCCCGGAGCGCCTGTAGGGACCGCAGGTGTACCCCGGAGCACCGGCAGGGGTACCGGCACTACCCCGGAGGATGAGGTAGGGGCGCCAGGCCTACCCCGGAGCGTCGGGTAGGGACACCGGGCTGACCCCAGAGGGTCAGGTAGGGTGGCCGGGCCTACCCCGGAGCGCCTGTAGGGACCGCAGGTGTACCCCGGAGCACCGGCAGGGGTACCGGCACTACCCCGGAGGATGAGGTAGGGGCGCCAGGCCTACCCCGGAGCGTCGGGTAGGGATACCGGGCTGACCCCGGAGGGTCAGGTAGGGTGGCCGGGCCTACCCCGGAGCGCCTGTAGGGACCGCAGGTGTACCCCGGAGCACCGGCAGGGGTACCGGCACTACCCCGGAGGATGAGGTAGGGGCGCCAGGCCTACCCCGGAGCGTCGGGTAGGGACACCGGGCTGACCCCAGAGGGTCAGGTAGGGTGGCCGGGCCTACCCCGGAGCGCCTGTAGGGACCGCAGGGGTATCCCGGAGCACCGGCAGGGGTACCGGCACTACCCCGGAGGATGAGGTAGGGGCGCCAGGCCTACCCCGGAGCGTCGGGTAGGGACACCGGGCTGACCCCGGAGGGTCAGGTAGGGTGGCCGGGCCTACCCCGGAGCGCCTGTAGGGACCGCAGGTGTACCCCGGAGCACCGGCAGGGGTACCGGCACTA